>NC_092210.1:72008457-72121037 GCF_043381705.1 Parasteatoda tepidariorum | reverse complement strand
ACCAGCCCTTCTATTCTCTTTAGCTCTGGTTTTAAATGCATTCCAATCCTGTTATTTTTTTTTAATATGTTGTTATAACTGTTAATTTCTTCTTTAAAATTCTTTTGTGCTTGACCCTAGCTATTGTAATTAAAAAATAATCAGAATAAAAGAACACATTCGGTAACATTCAAGAACTTGGATAGTGTCGACGAATCATCCAATTTCTTGGAGAGAGAAATTCCTCCAAGTGCTCGGATTCAAGAACTTGGACTGTATAAACGGGCCTTAATTCCCTCTACAGAGGATCAAAATTGTGATGGCATGTCTTCGAATCATCCTTAGTAACGTTTCCCAGACAGTCGCCAGTAGCCCATTGTGCAGCTCCAGTGCGATGTAAATAAAATATCTACTTACCTGTTATTCCTAGGCTGTGGAAGGGTGTAGCAAATTTGTGACCGAGACCTAGAATAAAATACTGAAACTTGAGAGATGGATATATTTAAGCAACTCTAAAGTTAAGATCAGTTTTGCCTCATTTTTCCAAAAATCAGACATTGAATGCAGAGAAGATATAAGAAAATGAACCCTAACTATACAGTTAGCCTTTATGAACAGTTATGCATATAATGTCATACCAAATAACTGCATGGTTTGGCTGGTTAAGGTGACAGAGGGCCTTAATGTGCTTCCATCGTCATGTGGAGAGTTCTGGGTCAATTTGATCTGGTACAATGAACAAAGACATGCACAGTAAAATTAATGAATATTCTCTAAAACGTTGCACGCTGATAAAAAAAATCACTAAACAAAAGTTCATTTATTTAGGATATACAAATCATCAAACAGTCAAAAAAATTAAAACTTAAAAATTACTAAGCAAAAGTTCATTTATTTAGGATATTCAAATCATCAAACAAGCAAAAAAAATTAAAACTGCGAAAACTGAGAATTAATTTCCGCAGTTTTCCTTTTATTTTTAATTAATTAGATTATTAGTTGTCCGTGGATCGAGATTCAGACAGAAAGTAAAAGTTTATTAACAAAAAGCAAACAAACACATACAAATTTAAAAAGAACGCCATCTGGCGGTATAAAAAGAAAAAGACTTCGTAGCTATCCTTCCCAGGGAATGACAACAATCTCCCCCTGCGAGAAGGATTTTACTTTTTAACACATATAACAATATACACATAAAAATATTAATGCTCTTAATATAAATTTCAAATTAAACTTATTTTTTCTTTGGAAAAAATTAACTTCTCAAAAGTTACAGCTTTAGTTAAAAAATCAGAAATATTATCATTAGTATTCTTATAAACAGTTNAAATTTTCCTCTTAATCCTCTAACAGTATAATAAACAAGTTCTCTTTCAGAAATTTGCAGTCCAAGAGATGAACATTTCGTTTTAAGTCCTCGTGATCTTGCAATATAGTCTGACACATTTTCATTTTCTTTAATTTCAAGGTTTTTTATTTCGTTACTTGCATCGATTTTTCGATCTTCGGTTTTACCAGTAAATGTGCTTTGAATTTTTTCCCATAGAATTTTTGCGTTAGTTTCGTTTGCGAACTGAAGACTTTGGTCGTCAGAAAGCGATAGTTGTATGTATGCAACTGCGTCATCATTGTTTAAAGTCCATTGTTCTCGCAACTTTGGATCAACGGGGGCTTCTTCAGTTAACACATTAGCTATTTTCTTAAGTGTCAGCAAAGCCTTGACTTTAATACTCCACTGGTAGAAGTTATCACTGTTCAGCAGTGGGATACTCGGCAGATCCCTGTTCATTTTGATTTTGGAATCTAAACGATGTAAATCACGGCGAAACTAAGTGAAACTTTTTACTGCGTCATAATTTTCAAAACCACAGCCGTGCTGCCAACTGTAGTCCGTGGATCGAGATTCAGACAGAAAGTAAAAGTTTATTAACAAAAAGCAGACAAACACATACAAATTTAAAAAGAACGCCATCTGGCGGTATTAAAAGAAAAAGACTTCGTAGCTATCCTTCTCAGGGAATGACAACAATTTTTTTGGCCTGTTTGAGGATTTGAATATCCTAAATAAAATAACTTCTGTTTAGTAATTTAATTTTTTACCAGTGTGTAACGTTATAAAAAAAAGAGGGGGAGAAATTTACCGATTTTCAGTAATCTTACTGCACATCTTTTCGTTCATTGAGTCAGTTCAGTTTTTCAAAACAGTTTTTTTCAACTAAAATTACAATTATTCACTTAACATACTTATATGTACTAAAAGGAATTCTGTATTACTTACACTTGTACCTCCACTTCCCACGTCAAAATCTATTTATATATTTCTCTTACACGGCGACAAAAAAAAGCCTCATTACAACTCCCCGAATGTCAACGCTAGAGAATCGACCAATGATTGCCGCTAAAAATGCCACATGCCAAATCTAGCTGAGATGGCTCAACATATAGCGCTTTTAAAAACGGAAACTGAAATAACCAGAGAGAGCATAAGCTAGGCAGAAGTGAGTAGTCTTTGTCGATAGATCTCTATTTTAGTATTTTGTCGAAAGCGCTTTTTTTCACGAATTTATATATTACGAATTTATGTTATCTATTAGTATTATAAATATTTAGATCTACTGGTGAACAGAAGTAATTTTCTAAGTAATCATTTTTTTAAAATAACATTTATAATGTTATAACATTATAGTGTTTAAACCAATTTGATGAGTTCACAATTGTAATATAATATTTTCGTTTACCAAACGGGCGGATATATTATATACTATTTTAGTTTATATCTTATTGCGCAATAAGCTGATCGTAAGCTGACCGATCAAGTCAAGTTCTAAATCATTTAACACATCTCTTTAACCATAATTTATAACAGTATATTAATGTTATTTGCGCAAAAATAATCATTGTAAAACGGCTCATAAGTTTGAACCAACTTTCTAAATAACTTTATCTTAAAATGCAGGGCAGAAATACATAATAATAATAATAATAAAAACAATTATTCTCTTAGTTTCAAACTCTTGAATTAAAAGCGCAATAGTAGCAGTACAGGAAAATAACTTTAAATTAGGGTTACAAAAATATTTATAGAAAAATAATAACTTTAAAATTTTATTATATTTACTCAATTTTTATTATTTTTACTCGTGACAACCAAAACAATGTGGAAATGAATGTTCAAAAATTGGTTCCTGACACGTGATTTTCTGAGTAATAATAATGCACGGACAAGAATGAAGAACTGCGACATAATTATTGGATCTTTACAAAGAGTAAAAAATAAAAATATTATATTCTAATTAATCTACCACTATAGATTAAAAGAAAAAGTTTTTGAAATTTTTACGTTTAAATAACACCCACTTGTTACGGAATCGATAAATCAGTTAGTGGCGCGAAACCGAGATTTATCAAAAAAAAAATTCTCTACACTTCTGCGAGTACAAAACATTAATCTGAGTAGAAATATTAAAGCCAGGTGGTTTCAAAGTTAGTACAACATACGTACAGACAGATCTAAAAACTGATTTATTTGATTAATATTCCAAAAAGCTCAACAGAAATTTCTCTGATAAGGCTCTCGACTGCGAATATTAACAGTAATTTTGAGTTTAAAAATCTTAAAGTAGATGCCAGTCTTAAACCTATTGCATAATTCTTCATGAGTGATGCGGTAATAACCCTTCAACATTACATGCAAATAGCCGTCTTCATTTGTATATAGTCATCATTTGGATAAATATTCATTATTTGTCTCTCTTCGTTAATGTTCATGTATTGCTTTGTGTCTGCAAACTTATCAGTTTCATGTGTATTAAACTTAAGGCGAAGTGCCGTTTATTAACCACCCTTCATCCTATTTATGTTCCTGTTAGCTTATTGATTGATTCACCAAAAAGTCCAATATTTCAGCTTGAATGGGAAAAGGTCCCACATGAGGCGTCAAGACTCCCGGATCGAACTTTATGTCCAGGACTATCCTGGCATTGATGAGTTATATTTTAACTTTCAAGTTTTTTTTTCTTTTTGAAAATTACAAATGATATTACTACCACTTAATATCAGTTTAACAAATTTCGAGTTATATAATTCCGAAAACGCCCAGTTTAACTCGGGTTAGCTGAAGGCACTTTGGTTCTGTGGTGTGCTGACCATATCTGGCAATGAGGTTTTACAAGACTGATTACTCTGCAAAAAACCGAACGTTTATAAGAGGTTCTAGGACCTTTATAAATACTGAAACGTACTCCTGACACCTACCATAAGCCACTTACCCTGACAGAATTAATGAACACTGACCAAACCATAACTAATGAACTGTTCTCCTGCTGTGGTTTTAGAACATCTAAGTGCCTTTGGTTGGCCCTTTTACCATCTTAAAATATTCAGCATTTGCATAATTTGCAATAAACGTACTTATTTTTACAGTAAGTTGAAAACAGAAGGCACTTTTTTTATTGAAACTATATGGCGATTGAACTCTAATGAAGTATATACAAAACGATATAGACTAGTCACTACTTTATTTCATTTTTGGAATTCAATTTTTCACAAACAAGACATCTTTGACTAACATGTCCAACATTAATGTCATGGATGACGTAGAATGCACAACTCTTTCTGCGCTGACGAGGATCTGCGCATCTTCGTGCGTCGATAAATGTTTGACAACGAACGAGAAGATTGCCTTAAATGAATGCTAACAAAACTATCACGGCAAATATGTTATTAAATACTATAAAGATTTCCTTATTATGTTAATTAAATCTTTGTTTTGTTATCGTTATAATAAATAAATTAGAAAATTCCACCTCGGATCTTTATTAATACAGTCCTCAACATACTAGTAACGGAATAATGAATCTAGGTAAAAAGGATATTTTGAATTGCATTCAACATTAAAGAAGATAGCTTCAAAAGAAGATTTAAAAAAAGCTGAATTTAATAGATTTATAAAACAAAAAAGCAGAATACTATAAGATCTACAATTACGAAAATAATAATTAAATTAGAAAATGTAATAAATTATGGCGAAGTGCAGCTAGGAAAATTGAAAATTAAGAGTAATAATTTAATTGCATTAGAATCGAAAGTAAAAGAACTTATAGCAGAAGCTGAAATTCAAAGTCAAATAGAATATCAAAATAAAGCTGAATATCAAAATAAAACTTATTACTACTTTTCTCTATTGTAGAAATGTTTGCAATTGAATAAGAGGATCATAGTTTTCAGGGGTGCTTTACACTTTCTTGTTTTAAATGATAGAGTTGAAATTTTAACATCAAGGGGGTTTTTTAATGTGTTCCCAACAAAGGAAATGAATAGATTCCTGATATTGATATTTTTTTATCCCAATTTCTTGTGATTTATGTTATTTCCAATATGCATTTGTTCTTACCGAATGAGTTAAAGTATAGTAGGCACTTATTTTTTGTCTTATTTGCCTGCTCTTAGCTTCATGTCTGAGATGAGAGATACTTAACAATACAAGAAGTCATCTTAGGAACCCTTTCTGATACGGAATTAGAAGATTTTTCAGTCAGAGCTTTGCCCAGAAAAAGATGATAAGAAATTAGTTGATACAAAAAACATAAATAGAAACATTTTATAGCCTGTAATTCCATTCTATACCTCTGGGATGAATATGGTTTTTATAAGCAATATTAGAGCTAATGAAGTGAAAAACTAATTCCAGGAACGAGAGCAAATAAAAATAAATTTAAGCGCTATTTTAAATTCGAACAAGAAAGTGAAATTCGATGAGCAAGAATATTTAAAGAATTGGAAAGCTTGAAACAGTTTTTTTAAAAAAGTATACTTAACTCATAAACTGTGTTCCTCTTAGTATATTTTAAACACAACTTCTGGAGAATATGTAGAGTATTTCGCCAATATATGATCACTTTATGCTTAATTGAAAGTATAAACTATTAATGCATTTAAAAATTTATATTTTACATTTTTAGGTTTCTAAGTGAACAACACTCTGTTTCCGGCTACTCATTTTATTCTATTGGAATGGAGCTAAAGAAATCGTAACCATCATAAATAAAAAAAGCTCCTCCCAAAGGCCAATGTTTCTAAAATAGAGCCTCGTTAAAAAGAAACTTAAAAAGTTCTTTCACCATTTTTTTTTAAATTTAATTGTTATTAAATATTTGTTATTAGGATAATCCTTCCTTAACCCTTTCGCGCCGACTGTCACGAATATGTGCCATCATAAAACCGTATCTAACAGGGTAAAAGATAAAACTGGTAACCAAAATAGTTCTCTAGCAGTTTATTTGTGGGCGGGGTTATAATTGTTTGATTTATTTAATTCACCATTACTTTAGTTCAAAATAAAGTTATTTAGTTATACTTTGAACTAATATTGATTATATATATAATTAAACCACCAATAATTAATGTAAAAGCAAATTAAGTCTGTCAAATTAGTAACGCCTACATTTAAGCTATAGTTTTTTATTTATTTACATCTTGATTCTGATTTTGTACGAATGCTTTTATGAATCACCCGTCCCCAAGAGGTTAATCTTCTTCGGTTAAATACCACATTAAATCGCTTGATTGTGGTAAATTTTGTCTATCATGAGTTAGCTTGACTATCAATCACCTCAAACAACAGCATCATGTCAAATGATATTGAATAGTTAATCTTTATTTTGAAGAGATGAACTATTAGTGTTTTGTTTAATCTAATACCATATAGACATTGCAAAGTGAATAAATAATGATAAATAACAAAAATAGAATTATGTTAGCTATTTTAATTCTGTTGATATCTGTCTATTAGTTTCGTGTAATATTTCACAGTGTTGGCCAGTGCTGATTTATTAATTGTTCCTTTTTTTCACTCCATGCAGTTTACGGATGTTCAGCTTATACCTCCTAAACAATTTGTGTTTGCTAACACGTAGAAAAGAGAAATGTCCAGTCTCTGATTCTAAAAATCGTTCCAAAAAGTATTCCATTTAGTTCATTTGAAAGAGACACGCGAAAAGTGATTTGTTTCTCAAAGGTTTACAATTACGCATTGTTACGAACTAAAATTCTGACGGTTATGTTTTATCAATAATTTAAAGATGTTTAAGATGTATTGATGTTTTTTTTTTAAATCTCTTTATTAAAAATGAATTTTACTAGGGACTATTGAATGATATTCAGTTATTATATAATTTTGTTTTATTAAGTCAGATGAGCTCAAGCGAAATGAAAGTGATGTGGAATCCTAGAATTGGGTACTCGCACTTCATTAATATCTAGACATGTGACCTCTTGGATGTTTTGCGCCTGCTCACGCATGAAATTGAAAATGGAATTTTCCATAGATCTGCTTCTGAAATTATATAACTTCCTTCTTATCGTAGTTTTAAGTAGTGGGGGAGAGAGTGCTTACGAAATCTGCAGACAGAACGCATCTTTTAGCTATCCGAGATTTGTTTTAAATTTACAGTATACTCTTCATTAATTTTGGTTTTCTCGAAAATAAACATTGAAATAATTAAACATCTCATTTCCTGGATGGGGATTTCTATTTGAGTGATTGTGCATATTCTATTCGACTATTCGCGAGTTAGATCTTTTCGGAATGATCGTGAAATGCAAGGGATACGAAATTATAAAATTGAGCAATAGTAAAACAACATAATTATTATAAAGAATCATGAAAGTTTTGATGCATCAGTAACTGATCTTTTTTATATACTATTATTATCAAAATCATCATAAGAATAACACTTGAAGACCTATTATTCCTACGTGATAGAGTAAATGCAATTCACACGATCAATATCAATAGTTCTTTGTCAAATCGTTTCTCTTCGTTCAATATCAATAGTCCTTTGTCTTTAGAATCTGTCAATAGTTCCTTGTTGACTCTTAGCTTATAAATTTTCAATGAATTTTAACTACCTATTTTAAACAATTGATTTTAAATAATGGGTATGGGCTGCAATATTTTATCTTTCTATTTTGCTACTTGTCTAAATTTTATTTTACTTACTTTATCTTGTTTATATTCTGTGCTTTATTTCTACACTGTGATTTTAGCTTTAGCTTTCCATTTATTGATTTCAGTGACTAACTTTACTTTAAAATACTTTTTATTTTATCTGATAGTACTGTATATCATCTTTGTTATTTCAACTTTTGCCCTCTATAAAACGATAAAGTGTTGGAGTAATTATAGTGTATTTTAAGCTATGTTATAAAACACTATGTGTTGAACCATTAACGAGGCTACCCACTATAAAATACTCCAAAGAGTGGGGCTAATCTCATTGAAAAATAAATATAATATATTTTTCTGATTAAAATTTTTACTATTAACTGATGTTCTGCTTTCTTTGAACTCAATTCAACTTAATACGTATAAACCGTTTTGTTTATATATTTTGTAATACAAGTGGAGGTAGAATATTGTTGCCATCCCAGGTGTAAGTTTTTGTTACCTTTTAAATCAATGTCACGAGTGGTATCCCGGCTGAGTCATTTGGCCGGGGTGTTGAAACTGGCGCCTCCTAGCGGAGACAATTGTCGTATACCTTCTAAACTTATCGTATACCTTCTGTGGGGGGGATCCATCAATGACTTATATATTATTTCTACTAACAAAAAGTACTGGTTTCTTTACATGGTGACATTAATTATTGCTATTTACTTTTTCTGATTGTTTCAAATATTGATAAAAAAATTAATTTATGGGAGCCATATTTATATTTTTTTCCCTTTAAATTTAGTTTTTTAGTAGCAATAATCAACAGAAATTCAAAGCTTATGGAATGTATATATCTACATATACAGGGTTATTCATAATTCCCTCTGTTTACCACAACTGGCTTCAGGGGTACATGTTACTACCATCTACCGGCAACTGCTTAAATTAAAACTTGAATACTTTCGGAATAATTTCATATTATTCTTTTTTTCCATATTTGTCTTCGTTTTTTAACTATAACGCATCGAAACTATGAATAACCCTGTATATATATATATATAGANATATATAATTTTAATAATCAATTTTTTGGGGTTTCGCTTGATTGAGTTTTCTAGAGCAGTAGTTCCCAATCCTTTCAGCTATGGAACTTTAAATTAACGAGAGCTATACTCCAAGTTTACAAATAAAATTTATTAACAGCTATGAATATACTAACCAACGAAAGACTACTGTTTGTTTTCATAATATCTAAGGCGAAGAATAAAAAATTTTTAACCGTAGTCTTATGGTTAATAGTCTTGAAACTTTAGGTTTTATGTCAAACAGTTGAATTCACAGGTATAGAGTAGCACCGTGACGAGTTCTGAATTTGTTTTTAGTGTATGCATAGTCTGAAAACCAACAAAGTATGCTGAATTATAGTTTTTGACGAAAAATGTTATAAATATTGAAAATCATTATCAGAGAAAGATAATTTTTTATTCCAGAATATGTTCGTTTTATTTTTGAAATGGAAAGTTAAAGGAAAAATACTGATACAATTTATTGTAAATGCATATCTTTTTGGTAATTAATTCAACATGATAGAAAAATATTTGTTTTTTAAAAATTTCTTCATAATTTCAAAAAATCATAATTCTATGATATTACCTTATACGCTACTTTTTAAGAGAAACTGATTTGAGCAGGTGTTCAAAACATTTTATAGTTATTATTTTTTCGTGTAAATTATATAGATATGATTTTATAAACTGCAGTTAAAGAGATTCATTAAATGATTTAAAACTTAACGATCAGCTTAATGCACATTGCGGCGCAAGCACAAATTTTGTTTAATATACCAGTTTGCTTGGTAAGCGAAAATAACAACTTCCTGTTGTGAGCTCCCCAAATTTGTAATGACAAATCTTTAATTTTAAATGCTGTATTAAAAAAATATTATTATAAACAAAATTGTTTACGTTCACTTATAGATCTTAATAAAATCATAGATTTATGCGAGATCTTTCATTCTATTTACCAAACACAATTTACTCAAACGAAACATTTATTTTGAAGAAATGAATGTTGGTCGTTGAAAGTAAAGGTACAAGCATAAATAAACAGAATTTTTTATAGTACATTATAAAAAATTCCACATCAAATTACGGTATAATGTACCAGCATTTAGGGTGCATCGTCCATAAAGTCCATTTCACTGTAACACTTATATCGTTTTTTTTTCAATAAAAATGAATGAGAAGTGATTCAGTATTTTTTCAGTAATGATTACTACCGATATATTAGATTTTTTGTCCCATATCATGCTCCGGTAAAAATGGATTTTACGGAAAAAAATTTGATCCGGGATTTTTCGCAGTGCACACTTATCTTAAGACAGACTTTCAACTTTAGTAGAAAAAACTTTTATGCTGAGAAACAATAATTACTGCAAAGAAAGCCTGAAAATTGGTAAGCTGTATCAAGCAGGGATTTGCCCTTAAGTATCCCAAATAAAAAAAATTTAATCCAGATAAAAGCTGAGGAAAGAATATAAATAAAAGTTCGAGCTTATTTCCATAACACAATGACGCAAACTCAACAAAGATCGTAAGTTGTCAGTTCAATTAGAGAAAAATATTCAGAAAGTCTTGTATCAAGTCAGTGTTTTCTGCATATAGCAATCTTCATAGTATCAATACCAGCTTTAAATGGTTCCAGGTGATTTTTCTAAAAACTGGCATGTATGATACGATCTGACATTAAATTTGTATGACGCATCTGTTATCGAGTCACAATGTTTGTCAATAAGTGACATCAAGACATTAGAGAAAAATATTGAGAAAGCATTGTATCAAGACTGTGCTGTTTTTTTTAAACGTTATAGCAATTTTCATAGAACTAATGCCAGCTTTAAATAGTTGCAGATGATTTTTATAAAAACAGGCATGTATGATGCTATCTATCATTAAAATTGTATGCCGCATCTGTTTCCGAATCACAGCGTTTGGCAATAAGAGATAACAGCAGAATAGAGTCTTCTTTTAACGATTTCTTGTAGTCCAGTAATTTATAGGAAAAAAAGGAAAGCATAATTCGCGATCGCAACGCTTGAGTACTCCCTCTAGCAGAGCCTGAAAATGTCTGGCATTAATTAAATAAGTTTTCATTTAGTTCTATCATACTCATTTGCAGAGTCGGACGCCATTTTCTTAGTAGCAAATAAGAAGCAAAATTTCTGTAAGGAAAAGGCTGAAGAACTTAAAAGAAACTAAGCAGGACACTTGCAAATCTTTCAGAAACAGAACACGCCAAACAGTTGAAGAAAAAGCTGTCAATAATTTTTAACTTCTATTATCAACAAACTTGCAACTGATAACTTCCGATTTCGGGATCGCATACTGTTACAAATGTGTGTATTATGGCAAAATAAAAAAAAAATTGTCTTTAATTCATTACAAATTGAAGTGAAGTCAACATTGCTTATTTCTTATTCTACATAATTCGGAAAACAACAATAAGGAATCATCCAAATTACTTGAAATAATCTCATTTGCGTTGATTATTAATAAATTTTTATCGTTTTCTTGGTAAGTATTGCAGTGATCTGGGGGGCGTAGCCCCCTATTGATATATATTACTAAATACACTCTTTCTGTTATAACAAAATAAAAATAAAGCAATCACATTTTACATAGATTTATTACTTGAATAATTTTCTTTTATTTTCTAGCTTATAACTTTGTTCCCTCTCTAATTAAAAAAAAACACTTTTTAAGGATTTTCGCCAATAACTTTGTATATCCATTCGTACTTGTCAGCAAGTTTTGCAAAAATCATTTTACTTTCTTTCGGTTTGCAAAGTTTTTCCATCTTGTACTTGAAGTCAACTGCATTAAAGCTTGCTGATCCCAATACATACCAACGATTTTGAAGAAAGCAAACCAAAGGGCTTCCACTATCACCCTGAAAATTAAAAAAAATTAGAATATTCTAGAGCCAAGTTTTCAACCAAGTATCCAAAAAAAATGACTAACGATTTGAAGAAAAAAATAAAGAAATACATAAAATTCAAAATAAAAAAAATAATATTTTTAAAATCCACGTTTTTGTAGAGAAGAATCTATCTATATTATATAAAACGCTAATACGTACGTATGTATGTATGCATGTATCAATAAAACCGATGATATTTCTTTTCTCGCGCTGGCAACAGTTTTCATTTTTAATTGATTGGATTCGGCGCGCAAGAGCACGTAGTGAGCAACCAGATAACAATAACCAGAGTGAGCATTATCAGGTTGTTCAATTCAGATTCATGCACTAAAAACATGACAATATTTAATTTAAACTCAATTAGGAATTAATTAATTAATTGAAGTGAGAATGCTTTAAAAGGCCGCTGTTGAATTGATATTTTTCTACTGGGAGCTACCTAAACGTCTAAAAAACGTTTAAGTGTTTGTATTGAATGCATTGAATTTTTTTATATTTCGCGTTTATTTATGCATTGAATTTTCACGCTTTAAAATGCAGAATATTAGTGAAGCAATATTTGATAATTTATTTTGCTAATATGTTTCTTATTTAGCTAATGTTTTGATTTTTTCACCATGTACAATCTAAATAGCTAATATACTTTTTTAAAAGCCAATAAGAACATTGGTAGAATTCTTCTACATAAGTACAATACTATGTCTTTGATGATAAAATACTATGTCTTTGATGATAATATATTATGTCTTTGTGCTAGAACATTGTGTTCATTGGCGAGCGAGCGCAGCGAGCCATGGTTCACGGCGTGAACCACATAGGATTGCGTAGCAATTCTCGGGGGTTGGCGAGCGTTAGCGAGCAGGGGGCGGAGCCTCCTAGTATTATATAAAACGCTAATACGTACGTATGTATGTATGTATCAATAAAACCGATGATATTTCTTTTCTCGCGCTGGCAACAGTTTTCATTTTTAATTGATTGGATTCGGCGCGCAAGAGCACGTAGTGAGCAACCAGATAACAATAACCAGAGTGAGCATTATCAGGTTGTTCAATTCAGATTCATGCACTAAAAACATGACAATATTTAATTTAAACTCAATTAGGAATTAATTAATTAATTGAAGTGAGAATGCTTTAAAAGGCCGCTGTTGAATTGATATTTTTCTACTGGGAGCTACCTAAACGTCTAAAAAACGTTTAAGTGTTTGTATTGAATGCATTGAATTTTTTTATATTTCGCGTTTATTTATGCATTGAATTTTCACGCTTTAAAATGCAGAATATTAGTGAAGCAATATTTGATAATTAATGGTACTAATATGTTTCTTATTTAGCTAATGTTTTGATTTTTTCACCATGTACAATCTAAATAGCTAATATACTTTTTTATAAGCCGATAAGAACATTGGTAGAATTCTTCTACATAAGTACAATACTATGTCTTTGATGATAAAATACTATGTCTTTGATGATAAAATACTATGTCTTTGATGATAATATATTATGTCTTTGTGCTAGAACATTGTGTTCATTGGCGAACGAGCGCAGCAAGCCATGGTTCACAGCGTGAACCACATAGGATTGCGTAGCAATTCTCGGGGATTGGCGAGCGTTAGCGAGCAGGGGGCGGAGCCTCCTAGTAATAATTCAAAAAAATTGAAAAATGAAAAACGTGGGGCGTATGAAATACATAACAGTAATGTTGTATTAGTGTGTGTATGTGTGCTCTTAAGAATATGTGTATGTATATCTGTAATCAGTGGCGTACGCAGAATTTTTTCAAGGGGGGTGTTCATAATTTTCTGAAACTACTAAAAGAAATTCGAATCTGTTATAAAGCACTATTATTTCCCTAATTTAGACAGCTAGACAATTTTGACTTCTTATTTAAACATCATAGTTTAGTTAAATTTTGATTTTATTTTTTAAGTTTAAGAACATAATGTAATATTTTCTGAAAAAAGTTTAATGTCATATGGGTGGAAAGTAACACTTTGACAGCCACTTTCACATTCATCAGATTTTGTTATGCTAGAAACGTTTTCTTAAACGGAAGTATCACATTTCTGTACAACAGAAAAACTTACATTGGTACTAGATGCTGCACCTCACTAATTTCAAATCATGATTTTTTCTCAAATTAATAAAAATTGCTAAATTCTTGCGTTAAAAATTGTTAAATCCTAAAGATCCAGGAACAGCAAATATATGTATATATTGGCACAGAAATATCCGCTATTTTATGATCTCCAAGTTTCGAGCTGGAATGAATAGCTTTAACGAGCACAGTATCTATGGTATTGTTACTGATTTCTTCACTAGTCGAAATACTGGCGACGACGGGTTCGGCGATTGAATGAATTTTTTGTTAAGACAAAACCAAACAGATTTAGCGACAAGCTCCGAAAGACAAGCGGCAGAGATAACTCTTAGTCTGACTAACTAACTCCACTATACTCCGTTCCCTCTTTTATATAATTTTTCACGTCCCGCAGAGGACTGATCGTTAAGACACGGTTCCCAGCAGATCACCGAAGTCAAGCATCACTGGCTGTGGTCAAAGCATCACTGGCTGTGGTCAGTGTGCGGATGGGCGACCACTTGGATCAGTCTGCGTAGGGACCGAGGGTGTGCGGTATTAGTCCTTGTTAAACTGTGCTACCGTAAAGTGCTCGACTTCGAGGCACAGGTCGTCGGGCTACCGAAGCGGGGGTGCCATCCCCTCCGCAGAGGATCAAAATTGTGATGGCATGTCTTCGGATTATCCTCCGGGATGTTTCCCAGACCGACGCCAATAGCCCATTGTGCAGCTCCAGTGCGACGTAAATTAACAATAACATAACAATAACAATATAATTTTTCACCGCGTCTCCAAAATTCTCTATTTGTCTCAAAGACGACAGAGCATCTAGGATTCCAGAATCATCGCGTAAAGACCTCGCGAATGGCAGGCAGTCTCGAAAACTATACTGGCAGGACAGATAGGAACTCCATAACAGTATCACGTGAATTTGGTTTCAAAAGTACAACCCTATTATAGTAAATGTTTTTTCAGTATTCGGAGAAATACCGTGAGAAAAAAAAAGTAGGCATAAGGTTAATAAAAATATATAGTCTTAAAAAATAATAGCTCGCATAATTTCTAAAATTTTTATTTTTGCTATTTTGTCTAAGCTCAAGGGGGGTGTTTAAACCCCTAAACCCCTCCCTTGCGTACGCCACTGTCTGTAATTGTAATTGCATCTGAATGTGGATGTGGAATATGTTTGTGTATATGAGTACGTATGTGGATGTATATGTGGCTGTGCATGTGTATGAGTAAGAAAATTTGTATATGTATGCGTATATGTACTGTTATGTATTTCCTTCGCCCCACGTTTTTCGTTTTTCAATTTTTTTTTAATTATTATTCTCCATTACAAAAACGTAGTTTTGAAAAATATTATTTTTTATTTTGAATTTTTTTATTTTAAATTATAATTTTTTTAATTTTTAATTTTTATTTTAAATTTTTTTAAAATTATTACTTTTTAATTATTATTCTTCACTACAAAGAACACGATTTCTAAAAAATATATATTTTTATTTAGATTATTTTTCTTAGTCAAGAGTAGTCAAGACTACTACAAGACCACTACTAAAATAACAGAACTTTCATTTTAAATTAGGGATACAAAAATCTTTATAGAAAAACAATACCTTTAGGAATTTGATTAGTTTTATGCTGATGACAAGATCTGGAAATGAATGAGGAAAAACTGGATCCTACCACGCGATTTTTCAGCCAATAAAAATACTCCGACAATAAAAATCTTTTCACCTGATATGTAATAATAATTTGAAATAATGGAATCGACAACAAAAGACAATCTCGAAAATTATTTTTTTTTAAATATTAATTTTATTTTACTTTGTATGTCTTTTTTCTCTTCATTTTCATGCATTGTCTTCCAATCCTGAACTATGTGCCAAATTTGAAGCTTGTAGCTAGTCGGGAAGTTAGTTTAAAATCGATTACAAAATTCCACCCGGACAGACATACACGAAGGCAAGTTTATATAAACGTGGTAAAAAATAAATAAATAAATGACTTTTTTTCTGCATTTTACTTAGAAATCCAATATTCTTTAACCTCACCGAATTTTCAAAGTTGCAGTAAACTTTGTTAAAAGGGGACAATTACCACCTTATAACAACTATTAAACAATATTCCCTGCCTCATTTCGATAAGTTCAAGCTTAAGTATTTTTAACCACGTTTGCTAGTTTTGCCTTTAGGATGCAAAGCATTGTTGCAGCATTGGACGGTTCAAATGAAAACAGCACCTTAGGGACCGAGGGTGTACGGTATTGGTCCTCGTTAAACTGGGCTTCCGTAAAGTGCTTGACTTCGCGCGCAGGTCGTCGGGCTACCGAAGCGGGGGTGCCATCCCCTCCGCAGAGGATCAAAATTGTGATGGCATGTCTTCGGATCATCCTCCAGGATGTTTCCCAGACCGTCGCCAATAGCCCATTGTGCAGCTCTAGTGCGACGTAAATTAACAACAACAACAACAAAACAGCACTTTATATTTTTTCCCAATTATCAGTGCCATCTCCAGATGAAATTTGTGACAAATTTTGTAATTTAGCAAATCCTGGTTACTTAAATAGTACGTTGTAAAACATTACATTTATATCTCCTTGCTTTTTCAAAAAAATTGATCTAAACATTTCAGACTTTTTCTTAATAAATAGTGTTTATATACCTCTCAGCACAATTTTATAGTGGCAAAACAACAATCAGACTGCCACTCCATCCACAGTAAAATATTTATAAATATAAAAAACTTAACACTGAACACATTTCAGCGTGTTCAAAAATATTGTTAATAGATAAGAGATTAGCAAGTAAATTTTTACATTGAAAAATAAAGAGAGAAAAGTTGTTCAAAAATACTTTTTGAATGTTAAGAAGGTTTCTGCCAGGAACAGTTATTGATGTTTTATCATAAATGAAACATTTTAATTTCGGATGTTATTTGTTATTGTGTTATTTTTGTTTTATGATGTTATTTGCTATAGTGTTAGAGTCATGGAAATAACTGATTTCAAACAAACATGAATTGTTACGAAAAAATTTAAAAATAAAGTTGTTGTTAAATCTGTGTTGTAATGTCGATATTTTCTTCAGCCATTTACGAACAATTTCTTCCAAATTTTTTCATTGGTTATTTATGGGTATTATTTAAATGAGTGAAAATTGAAATGTTAAACATACCAAACACGGATCTTTAGGAGGTTTTTCCACACAAATCTGTGTATTTGTCTCATGCGGGCACTTTTCTCGGTGTATGATGTATTGTATTGATTGCTTCAGCTCATACTGATATCCAGTGGCTATAAAATATATATGAAATTACATATTATATTGTATCAAATTTCAAAACCTATCAGGTAAATGGCACAAGCTTTAACAACATAACGAACAATCATTTTAACAAATATTTTGCTAAATATTTTGAGATACTAAATTCAACTAAAATGCTTTATATTTCAGGGCTACTTCAATTGTGGGATAATTTATTCCTACTGAGACGTAAATAATAGCAAAACATAGTTAAGAATTGTTACTAGTGCAGGTTACAAGCAGTAATTTATAACTGAAATCTAATTTATGATATGAGCTTCTTTTTTACATGTCTGTTTAATTTTCACAACGTGGTAAAAAAAAACGTGCTCTCTAAGCATTGTTTCAAGGATATGACTTTAATTTTCATAGGTATTTAAAAGAATTAAGAAAGCAAACTCTTGCAATCAAACTACAAGAATGATATCTCAGCTTAAACAATTATATCTTAAAATGTGCTCACTTGGGATTCAATTAAATAGATACTATATTGTTAAAGTGATATTGTTGTTATCGGTGTGAGTGATGCAAGTCCTTTTTCCAGTGACCATCCATATATTGACATTCGTCAATCGGATATCAAAAGGTCAGATTGGTTGACCACTCTTTCAGGGGGCACCACATATTAAGTGGGACAACGTTATCCCCACAGTAAGAAGGACAGATTGAAATGAGGGGAAGGAAAGGACATCCATGCCCTTGACCGGGATTGAAATCTAATCCCTTAGATTTTTGATACCGTTTAGATCAAATAAAATATAAGTTGTTTAATTATCTCAGAAGCAGAGAATAAAATTCTGAAAAAAATTGTTTGAAGAGGATTCAACAAATTCAAAAATGCCTGCACAGAAATAAAATAATCGAGACATTAATTCTTTTTTTCATTAAATTTTATAGCAGACAATATCCCATTTTGCTGAGAAATATCAAATGAAAATAATTTTTTTATTTAATTTAACAATAAAATGCCTATTTCATTTAACGCTCATCAAAGTTAATATATCATCTCCGTGTTATATTATTTTAATAATAATAAATTAATACAGTATTTCTTCTACTACTTACATGTGGATTCTCCCCATCCTGTTGAAAAGCACTTCCAACCAGGATTTGCTCCTAAATACTTTCCAGGCAAACAAGCAGGCTGCACTCCATTGGTGTAAGAAACTGGAGCATTCAGTTTAATCAGGGAAATGTCGTGCTTCTTGTCCGCATTCTTTAACTACGAGGCACACATAAATGAATTTAGTTTACAGAACAAATTCTTTACATTTGACTTACTCCGTTATTAATAAGTATAAAAATATAGTTGAAAATATAGAGAAATTATTATATATTAATTAATGATTAATTAGTTAATGATTAATATATTAATTATTTAATTAAATATATACATTTTATTAATTCTCTTTTTTCTTCGTTTTGCTCTCTTTTCTTTTTATCCTTTTTGTCTTTATTGCGCTATGTTTTAGTGATCATATTCAATGCAGCTTTAGCACTAAGTATTATTTTTTATTAATTTTGTTTCCGTTTTTAATTCGTTTTTCTAATTTCGTGCGTTTTAGGCGTTGCTCTTTTAAGTCTTATCTTTATGGATTTGAACAATAATAATAATTTGCGATTGATGAAAAATCTGTGCAAAGCGAGCAAATCATGTTTCGTTTTTTAAAATAATTGCTAATTTTCTAAAATCATTAAAATTGCATATTAAATATCAACCTTATTAATTATAAACTTTAAATTATCCAATATAATATTATTACCTTGCGCATATCAGTTTTCGGCCAATCCGAGGTAACTAACATATCAAACACCACTCAGTAACAGTACAGCAGCAAGAATGCGCTATATAAGATCCCTCTATTTATGCTTCAGTTTTCATATTTTGTAATCTGGCAATCTTATTACGAAAATATTTTAAACCATTCTTGAAAGATTCCGGTACGTGCAAGCATATTTGAACTGACTACTCGCTTGAAAGATTTCATTTTGTGCTTGGTTCTGTATTTTCTATACATTTTATTTTCTGTTTTTTGTTTGATATGTTTTATTTCGTATATATTTTTTCACTTAATGCATTCTATTTTCGCTTAAGTTTTTTGAGTGCTCCTAGCACTATTGTATTTATGTATTTTACTTTGGCTACAATGATACAATATTAGAAAGCTCTCCTTTTATCGGATGTAATCATGCAAGCTAATTAAAAGTTATATTTTTTTCAATATTTTGTTTTCCCGCTTCTTAATAATATTTTTTAAATAAATAAAAAAAAAATTAATCTTTTATTGAAGTTATTCGCGATTGCAACGCTCGAGTACGCCGTCTAGCGGGAGCCTGTAAATATCAGACATTAATTTATCACGTTTTCATTTAGTTCCATCGAAATCATTGACAGAATCTGACGCCATTTCTAGCAGCAAATAAGAAACAAAATTTCCCTAAGGAAAAGGCCGAAGAACTTGAAAAAAATCTCCAGAATATTAGTAAATCTTTCAGGAACAGAACACGCCAAACATTTGAAGAAAAATTCCTCAATAATTTTTAATTTCTATTATCAACAAACTTGCAACTGATGACTTCCGATTTCGGATACTGTTACAGATGTGTGTATTAAGGTAAAATGCATTTCTTCNATATCGATACATTTTGCTCAAGTTTGAATTAACATAGTTTTTTTACATGTCAAAGTTCAAAAACTGGGCAATACTGCACAAAGTAGCCCCACATGACGGTACGTCTAATAATTTGGCCAATGAGTGTAGGCTATTTGACTCTAATTATGAATGTTATTTAAATTTATTATTTTATGAAATTCGTGAAAATGCTGTAAAAACTCGATTCTTGGAAAATTTCGGATGGTTATGTGGCCTTTTTAATCCCTTTTTCAAAGGTTTCAGGTCATTAGCAGATTTTGTCCGTGTCACCGTGAAAACAGACCAAAGTAATAATTCCTTAGAATGTCCAGCGAGTGTGGGTGGAATGTCGGAAAACATTACCAGATATTACTTGTCGTAACCGGTTTCGGTTCCTTTATCGGTTAAATAAATTTCATTTGTGACTTATGCCGTCCCTCTAATCGCAGCTTTCGAATAAAATAAAATAAAAAGTTCCAGGAAATTACTTCTTCAGCGAATCTGTGTTTGGTATTGCCAGGAGGGCCATTAAGTTACTTGTAATTCATAAAAAGACATCCCCCGCTGATTTAACTATCGTTTTGGATGTTCTTTTTCCATTGTTGCCATTCTCATAACCTTTATTTTAGCCTGTTAGAAACACCTGCTTTTTAAGCGGTAAAACACCGTGTTTCAGCGCGCCACACGACGACCGGAAGTGTAACTAATTCTCTGATCGAGCTATAGGCACGAATTTTCGTGCGGTCGGGAAAGAAAAGGTAAACATAGGCCCCTTTTTGTTCACCCAGAAGAGGTCTCTGGGACCCGGGGCCCCTTTTCTGCAAGGGAAAATAAACATTTTTACTTTTTGATACTTCACAAAGCTCTTTTCTTTGATTCGCAAACATATTATTTTTTTCTTTCTTTTCTAAATAAAGGCACGTGCTTAAGAGCCAAGACGTTACATTTTACGAGTTAAATTTTTTCAACGTTTTTCTTTTTTTTTCTTTACCTCCTTAAAGAATAAGCAAGTAATATAATAAAAAAAAAGATCTAAAATCAATTCCTACTTAGATCAACAAAGAAAAATCTTATTTTAGTTACATTTTATTAAATAATTGCAAATTTTTTTTCTGCCATATAAAACCGAAATTAATTTATTAAATAGAAATAATGAATTAATATTTT
The DNA here is from genome assembly GCF_043381705.1 of Parasteatoda tepidariorum. NCBI lineage: Eukaryota > Metazoa > Arthropoda > Arachnida > Araneae > Theridiidae > Parasteatoda > Parasteatoda tepidariorum. The sequence goes on along the minus strand of NC_092210.1, from coordinate 72,099,957 downwards.
TAAAAAAAACTGTATTAACATCAAGTGTCCTCCACTATTAGTTTAAAAAAATGCATATGAACTTGAGTGGTCGAATAAAAGTATTTTATTAGAGATTGAAAATTTGAACAAGATGTAGTAATTGAATAAGTTTTTGGCATTAAGAATCTTCTATCCGAACCATTTAGATTAAAGTTTTGATTTTCCTTTTTTACGATAAACAAAACTTTTGATGATTGAGTACTGTTTGACAGCACTACCGAAAATAAAAACGTCACTTTAATAGATAAGGAAATAAAACACTTTTTTGATAATTTCTAGAAATTTTATGAAATTACACTAAAATAGAACTTGATGCGTGATTCTTGTTTGCTAAATCCAGGGTTCTTTGCCGATTTGGACAAAAATTTTCGCTAAGAATCTCTTTTGAAATTACATTATGACGCATTCACATACATTATTAATGCAAATACATTTTCCCTGCGAGACGATGAGGCAACCACAAGCACTTCCACTCGTTCAAGAGGGAAAAATGCACAATATTACCGTGATTACAGAGCACGGAAGTGAGCGAAGCAATAAAAAGGGTCGTTGATTAGAACTAGTGATCCATCAACGACTGCTGATTCTTCAACAATTAACGTCGCAGGTTGCGAAGTTTAACTTCTTCCGCGCGGAGGAACTCCACGCACTATTTTTTTTAAATAATTTTTCTTATTCTCTTTTCTTTATTATTCGACATGTCTTCTGAATGAACAAATGAACCAGTGCCGGAAAGTTTGGCACTCACATCCTCGAAAATTCACCCCATTAGAAAGAAAGGTGTCCAGCTAGTCTGGAATACGCCCCCAGTACATATCTGGTACTCTGGGGATAAGCCAGGTCGTGCTTTGTCCTTCAGAGGTAATAGAGGAGATCAGACCGCGTTCACTAGATTCATCAGTGGTCACATAAAGTGCATGAGGTATGAACAGCAGCGAAAGGTCTATCCCACCAGCAACAAATGTTTCTCTAGTGATGCCAGCTCGGCCCACCTCCTTAGCTGTGTGGATTTTGAAAAGGAGGATTTTCTGCACGACCCGGTCCAGTTTTTTGATTTTCAGAGGGTAATGGACCTGGTCCACTCCGCTAGACCAGTGGGGATGAGAAACAACAACAGCGCATATTGTCTCTCTGTTTTTAACTTATTTTATGAGTTCTACACACTCGCAGCTTATGCGCAATAAATAAAACTTATTAATTTTCTTCGTTTTTCTCTCTTTCTTGTCTTTATTGTGATTACTACGTTCAAGTACTCACCTGACGTTTCTACTACATATACTTTACCGTCCGTTTGGTCAGAATAAGTTAACTGTAATCTAACAAAGAAAAAAAATTTTTTAAACAAAGTCATATTAATTTAATGGTTTTTTGGTTTTCTTTTTTATGTTTTGAGCATTTTTGTACTCCGCATGAATAGTGCGAAGTATTTCTTACATATTAGTATTTCTTACATACATTTCTTACATAGTTATTTTTATAATTTATTCGCTTAAGCGTTTAAGTGTTTAACATTCGCCCTAGAGAGAGAAAGAGTTTAACCTACATAAATTATTAGCAATTTTTACTCGAATATCCAAACTTACACTATCTTCTTCCAAATCAGGATAGGATATAATTCTTTCAGCAACTCGAGTGACTTCGTACTTCGTTTTTTTGAATTTCAAATGACTTCCTAGGACAACTCTGACCTCTGAAGGATGTTTGATGCTGAAAAACATAAACACAGATATTCACAATAAAAGAATACGTTTAGGAAAAAAATTATTTATTGCGTGAGTAAAAAGTCTTCTTTGTATTACTCCATCAACTACTATATACAGTGCTGCTTTGAGGAGAACTCCTCCAGGCTGAAAGTCTGGGGCTGTCTACTGCTATGGTAACAAGCGAGAGTACATTTCTAATGGGGGTGAAATGGAGGAAGGAAGGTGTCGATTGCTTTACCTACGATAACCTACGCTAAGATTAAAACAAAACTATTCACCCGACACCCCTATTCGAAATGACCTTTCCTCGTAACCATAGTACCCGCCACGGCGCGAGACAGGTGTCTAGAGGAGTTCTCCTGAAAGCCGTACTATAAGGGTACTTACTCCACGTACACAAGCTGCTCATGTGCACGTAAAGGCTTGCCTAGAATTTTATTTTCCGCTCCAAACAATTATTGAAAATCTGTCGAGAAATTAATGCGGACGAAAGCATTGATATTTGTGTTATAGTGTATTAATACATCATGTTTTTAATTATGAATGTAAACATAAAAGTTACTGAGGGAGCTATGTACTTCTGTACTCTTCATTTACGTGCCGGTAATCAACATTGTTATCCAATATAGTAAGTATGTACAATGCTACAAATAATTTTTTTTTAGAATTTGACGTTATAGAGTTGTGTTTCTTATCGCTTTGCACAATTTCATGCCCGTTAGCTATTTTCAGAATAATTATAAAATTCCACGTGTTTCCATGATTGATTAGGCTTAGCAAGATACACTGTGCAAGTGTTTATTATTTTTTCAAAATATTCTTAAGGGTTAAAATGTCAACCAACAAATGGATGAGTTCGAAGAAATAAAATGTAATGAATGTAATTGAACATTTACCACAAGGTAGAATTTATACCATGACTAATCCTTTCATATGTCAAGCTCTCTACCGTGCTGTTTGTGGGATGAAAAGTTTCCTTAATGCAGTCATTTGCAAAATTATTATCAGAGTGAACATTTGAAAATTAAATTCGAGTTTCAAAGTAGGGTTTTTGAAAATCAAAATCTTTTTTAAATGAGGAAGAAAAGTTCATAATGAGACCACGTCTTACTCTTTTCAGAGAAACGTTAACAGAATGTCAGATATACATATTTCTTATTTGTATTTCATCTGCACATAGTATCTTATTGCCTTATGCAAACCCATATTGCTTGAATATATTTCTATCTTGCATCAGATTATTTCAATCAGTTATAATATTTAATGTAAATAATTTAACATTTTATTACTCATTGAAAGTAAATTTTATTAATGCATTTAATTCAAGCGGAAGAGGTTGAGTTACACAAATATATTAAGTTAATATTGCATGATAGAAATATTTGGGATAACTGAGAGCGACGAAGAGCATGAGAAAAATAACAATAATATAATCAACTATATGTTGCCATATCTATGAATTAGAATTTATTTTTGTTGTTGTTAACAAGCATAAAGAGGAATTTATGATCGAGCAAAGCGCCATCTAAGAATTAATGCACTTACACCTGGCTGCGGTGTCAAAATTTTTATCTGAGTGCATTTCCTGAAATTGGTTGTACGGGGAGACACTAGTTCGCTTTACTCAATTCGAGTTGCACTCATGCTGCATCTTTCTGAATAAACGCGTTTCTAAGTAAGCTGAAGTCTATCGTGACCTTTACTTAGGCACAATGATATAACAAATATCGGATGTCCCGGATATGTTTAACGGTTTGAAAAGAGAACGGAAATGGAAATGAATGAGTTTGATGTCTTTTGCGTTAAAGACTAGGTTTTTTAACCATACCAAATTTCAAAATTAGTTGCAAAGTTCATTTACAGAGGGCGTTTATAGCACGAAACATCTGGTTTCTTAAGTAAAACACAGCCAATCGTACATTTCTATATTTATGCATTTTTTCATTGATTTTCAAATTCATCTCTTTGACACTTGGTATAAAGAAAAAACTATAAGATGCCTAAAGTAAAGTTAAATCCAGTAACACGTTATAAGTTATATCTAATCTATAGATTTCCCACCCTTAGCCTGAAAATGCAATATAAGAGAGTGGGGATGCAAATACAAAGTGGAATTTGATGTCTATAGTTTAGCCTGAAATAAACATTTTTAATTTCCGACTCTTTCGCTTTATTGGTAATCATTTATCATTAATTTAACAATACTATGGTCAACCCATCGTTATTAATATTTTTTATTGGATAGATTTAGCATGCTGATTTTTATATGACAGAAAAGTTATTTTACGAACACTAAAAATAAATGCTTGCATGTACACTGAAATACAATTTGGATTTGACAATGTTATGAAAATTGTGTAACGTATGCTCCTCATATATGCACACAGCCGTAATAACTACGTGTATAGCCAGTTCTGTGGTTATTAATCAGTCGTTTCAACTGCAAGAATGGGTTTTGATTTAGAAGCATTCGATTGCGAACAACTAAAAAGCTATTCGATTTCAGAAAATATCAGTGACTATCAAAGTTGATAGTTTGAAGAGTATTTTAGAATTCACAGATAGTCGAAAAATACGAGGCACTGGAAAAACTGCAAAGGATAATTAGCCTGGTGCTCTATCTATGCTGCTCAGACGTATTGTTAAATGTAGCTATCGAAATCAATAGTTCAAATTACCCCTGATTGACAACTTTAGGATTAGGTGTAAATGCGGTTAACTCAGCACAATCACGAGAGCATAAATGAGGCTCAACCCTGAGCTACAAGTCGCTTAGCATTAACTATTCCTTATTTTATGGCACTTAAATGTATTTTCTTTGCAATTTTTCGATGCTATTCAATATTTCCTAAATAAATATTTTTTGGTTTTAAGTTATCATTATTCTGAATCAGCAGTCACTATGAATCAGCAGTTACTATAAAGCTTTTAATGATGCATCTAAGGACAATCCAATAAAAAGGTAAATAGGGTTTGCTTTGTAATCACCGCGTCAAAACTGAAACAGTATAATATAAGTCATAAAGTATTGCAAATTAATATTTCCAGATAGGAGGAAAGGAAAACTCTATCGAAACGCGTCTTACGTGTAGCAGGTGGGATGACAAATATCAAAACAAATTTGGTTCCCTGATGAAGATTGGAGGAGTTTCCGTTTCTTCTAGCAATCAAACAGGTTTTCACATTTTCATCATTATTTCAGTAGTGATTCGTTGGATGTCGATAGTGTTTTTGTTATACCTTGTTTATACATTTACTTTGGATGCCAATTGCGTATACTGATCTCCTTTTCGATAAGAATTCCAAAAAATCCATATTAAGAGCTGTCATTACTACTCACCCTGCCTATGTCATACAGTAGAAAAATATCTTGAGAGAAAAAACAACTTTTCGCTTTGGACCATACCGCGTTCAACTAAAAAAAATTTCCTGTCTTCTGTTTCATGATGTCATTATGCACTATAAGCATATAAGTAAAATAATGTGGGTGTTTTTTTTCAGAATATTTTGTTTTAAATTACGTTTGAATTTCATTTTCTAAAACTTGTCCCATTCTTCCCCCGGAAAGATATGATACATTTTGGTTTGATACATATGACACATTTTGGAAAGATATGATACATACGATTCATGTGATACATTTTTCTTTGAAAAATTCATGTTTCAATATTTATTATGAAATTTATATTTCTTAGTATGAAAATCGTTTTAAAACTTTATTCAGAACTTTACGAAATGCTACCATTTCTGTAATTAAATAGTAAGGGATATAATAGTGTCCCATCTGTCCCTTCTCTATTAGATGTGACAAAATTGAATTATTTTATCCGCCTTAGATCCTTTAAACAGCGCTATTATCTTTTAATATTTTCTTCGCTTTTGTTTCGTCTCTGGTTGCTTGTTTACTTGAGGAAGTCGTTGAAATTGTGTGCAAATGTTGATAAATTTGCTTACAAGGAAACGAATGAAATTTGCATTGACATCACACTCAGAGCTCCAATTTAATTTGGGTGAACTATTTTGTCTGAAGATGATCGAAATTTCGATTGATGATCAATTCTAATCAGAGTCGATTGCTGTTTCCAAAGATTATGAATCGATGAAAAATTATATGTTTCTCCATCACAGAATTCTAGGTAAAATTGAGCACTCCAATTAATCGGAATATGGTCGAAATTTCTATTACCCAATAATTTATATTTCGTGATAAAATACCGATTAATTCAGCTTTCATTGGTCAGAAAACAATTATAACTTATATTATAACAAGGCACAAGTTTTTATTGAACCATGAGCATTCTATCTTATAGCTTTCGAATTCGACGCGCGGTAAATATGGTAGGTTGCATTGTTACCAAATAAAATGACGGAGAAACGGATGGAGAAACGGATATGTTTCTCCATCACAGAATTCAAGAAAAAAGTTGTGCACTCCAATTAATTGTAATGTGGTCGAAATTTCTATTACCCAATAATTTATATTTCGTGATAAAATGCTGATAAATTCAGCTTTCATTGGTCAGAAAACAATTATAACTTATATTATAACAAGGCACAAGTTTTTATTGAAGCATGAGCATTCTATCTTATAGCTTTCGAATTCGACGCGCGGTAAATATGATAGGTTGCATTGTTACCAAATAAAATAGCATATTTACCCTAGAAAACAATGAGCTGCACTAATCACCCATTGAGGACTAATTAGAGTACCACCACAAAAGTGACCATTTGGTTCAACTTCTATGTATTGCAACGAAACTTGCCAGGGCCAGCTATTAGGAATAGCCGCCACTAATTTGTTACTATTAACGTATAAATTGTTGGGTCTGATTGGAGTTCTTCCACAGTTCCAAGTTGACGGCTTATCAATTTCTTTACCTATTAAAATAGATCAATTATAAATACAATGCAATATTTTATATGAATGAAATAATCACGAAACATTATTTTAATTTAAAATAATCTTTAGACACATAAGAGTTGGCTGTTAATGTTTTTGACATACCAAAGGCCAATTGAAAATTTCATTTCAGTGTAAATGTCATCGGATATTTGTAATGCACCAGGCTAATTGAAAATATCTTCTGTATTTTCTGATCAACTTGGTATTTTAGGATTAGATCACTTATTTAGAAATTTGCGAGGAATTACTCTGACGGAAATTGCTTAGGCTTATCGCAATAAACTTTAATAAGGCTATTCACAATGCGTCTTCACTATTCAGGGCTTATTGCAAACTGTTTCAAATAAATCAAGTTAACTTTGCATCGACTTATGAACTTTCTAATCAGTCTAAAGATAAATGGGTGCACTCGAATAAGCCTAAAAACTGTTAGACTGATTAGAAAATAGTGAAGACTTTTCCAATTAGATTCGCACATTTAAAATAGCAGTAGCTGCATATTGTAGTTTGATTATTCCATTAACCTACCGCTTATGCATGGCTAGTTAAGAGAGATCTTTACATCTTTTCAAATGACCCATACAATTCCAAACAAGGTGAAAATTTTTGAACTCTCTTGAGCCTCCATACAGTATACAATTGAATGTTTGCTGTGTAGAAGTTTCCTTTCTTCCATCAGCAATATACAGTGAATTCAAGGTCAATCGAATTCGGTTACAGTTAGGCTTCGTTTTCAACTTTAAAATAACAATTTCCGGTAGTTCTTATTAGTAAATATTAATTACAGATCTTTTAACTTCTATAATATGAAGGAAAAATGATATAAACAATAAAAAGGAATAGCTCGCATACCTCCCTTTTTATTATATTTTGTTAGAAGGTTCACTGATTTATATCGCCTAAAATTGAATACGTTGAAGTGTTGTGTGCCTACTGTTGTGTGTTTGAATACTGAAATTCAGAAATATGTACACAGGAAAAACAAAAGTTATCGGTTAATTGCCACAGAAATTTGAATTGTTAGAATTTAATTCATCATAAAGTTTCATTTCAACTACCAAAATACTACTTTAATTTTTACTTTCCTTATGGCTCTACTCAGTTTCTAACAATTTCCTTCGATTCGTATACATATTACAACTTTGTAATAAGACAAAGGACTTATAAGCGAAGCAATCCGAAGATAACTGCGAAAGCTGCTCTGGTAGTTGACGAGCGTTAGCGATCAGGTGGTGAAGCCTCTTTCAACAATTTATATTTTCTGCTAAAGCTTCTCCAACCCTTCTAGAAAATCCTCGGTTATAAAATTGAATGCTTCACAGATGTTTCCATGGTGCCCATTCTTTAAGGAAGGATTGCACATTTTCTGCGTAGAATCACTATGCATGAAATAATTTCCACTCAGTAAAATGTTGCGATTTCAGCCATTAGATTTTCTGCAACTTTAATATGGTGCACCATCACCATGGTTCAACTGAAATCATCTTTAACTAAGGTTAAACTTAAACGAAATTTTAGACCTTTTGAAGAATGCAGCAAAATCCTACGTTTATTACGGCTAAGCGTAGAACCAATATCAGTTTGTTTTATCTAAATTTGTAACAAGGAAAATTTGTTTTATTTGGCCTCTTTTGGTTCACTTCACTTTTTTAACAATACCAATTAGATTAAGCCTCCTTATATTTGTATATTCGCGTTAAATTAGCTGGCTCAATTTATCTCCGTTATTCGATGCAATTTTGTCAAATTGAAATTATGCCACTTTTCTCAAAACATGATTTTTGGTGACCTTGCAATTTACGTAATCTAAGAGAAAATAAGATAATTATAAGTAGGGGAGAGTGGGGTCAATTGTAACAGGGTACGATTGTAACAAAGCAAAAATTTCGAGTATCGGGTTCTAGATTTGGTTCCTAGGTGGCGAACAAGATGTATTTAATAAATTCACATGTACACCCTTTCTGGCAACCATTTTTATGTACTTTTGTAAGAGTTACATCACAAAAGATATTTTCACGCTACGTAAGTACTTTTTTTGGTATTAGAATATTATATTGTAACAAAGTAATTTTGTTTAAACAAATAAAAATTATTAACCGAATATGTAAGTGGACACCTTAATTAACATTTCAAGAAAAAAAAGTTTAGTTTTGTTAATTAACTAGCATTGTTTTTAACAAATGAAGCTGAAATGGCGTCTTGGGGACGATTGTAACAATAAGTAAAGGGACGATTGTAACAGCTGAAAATAAATAATCTTGTGTTTACAAACCATTACATAACTCTTTAAGAACCACCAATAGTTTCCTATATCATTTATATTATGTTGCATGTGCATTATTTTATTTGTCACCTTTCACAGCATAAATTAATATTTTTAACCCCTTAAAGTTAAAAGTTTAACCCTTTAGGTCTCTGCTCATTATTATTTTTACTCCTAAAATATCACTACTATTTTGATCAATAAAAAAATATATCACATCTATGATAATATGTATAATTAACTGTGTTTTAGTTGAATTTATGAACTGTTACAATTGACCCCGTAAGTGGGGACAATTGTAACAAGTGCACGACTGTCGAAAATTGTTAATAACTGATATAATAACATTTAAAATAAGGTATTTATTTTCTTTCTAGTAGAGGATAGTCTACTTTACTCGTCTGTCAATTAATACTAATAATATATTGGATTATTTGTTAGTTAAAAATAGTTAAGTAAAAAATGTTACAATTGACCCCACTCTCCCCTACATTTCATGTTCGTTTGACAAGTTTTAGAACCTTGGAATACATGAGAGGATTGTCTCCTCCACTGTTCTAAAAATAGTGAAAGGAACAAAAATCCCAATTTAAAAAACTGACAAAGTTTTACTAATTCGCAATACAAAATTAGCTTCGAATATAACCTATAATTTTGATACCCCAAGTTGTAATATAGCTTACCACAGTGCTCTTCGTCAGTTCCATCACCGCAATCATCTCTACCATCGCATCTTTGCCTGACTTCATAGCAATTTCGATTCCTACAGTTACCTTGTTGCGCTCCACATAGCTCTATAAAATATAATTTACACTAAATGCTATTCTGCTTCATTTTTTAAAAAAAACGAACGAAAGCACGTATACGAAATGAAAAACAACTTAATTTTAACAATATTAAAATAGGAATCTTGGTTTTTCGTTTATGGAAATATAGAAATTTAAGCTTTTCAAAACGCAAGAAAATCTAAAACTGATGGAATCGTGAAGTAAATGGGTTATACAATATTTTTGTAAATAGGTATAAATGTTGTGTATATGTAAAAAAATTAAGATTTTGATGATCTACAGTAAGGGAAGTCACTACAGTATACTTTATTCTGCATTGAAAGGTTCCTACAGGCCAGCTTAAGGGTGTCTTGGAGTGAGATTCTACTTTCCTCGTTTCCTATGTTAACCTATAGAGAATTATATGATTCTTACACTACTCTTTATTTAGTCACTAATTAATATTTTGGAATTTTTTTTGCTTCGTTTTATACTTTGAAATGTCTACTATTAAGCTTCCTCACAAAATTATTAGTTGGAAAATTTTAAGTATTTTTAAAAACTTTTTAAAACTAACATGTTCTTTAAAAGACTGAAATTCAGGAGATAAGCTTTAATTACAAGTTTATTTTTAGCATTTTTGGAAAAATTTTAAGATAGATTTAAAGCTTAAGACACTCTCGTCAACTTAAGATTAATATTTTAATTCTAAGTTTTATACATATCACGTAAATCGTAAATCAGTCTCAGAAATTCTAATCATCAGACTCAAAATTTCCTTCCCCTTCTAAAACCGTTTTCAAAGAATTACCCGCAGCGAAAATTATCCTTTGTACCACAGGACGTTGAAGCCAGCTTTCACTGTGATTTATGACTCTCCCTACCACCTTTTCTTATGTGCATCCTCGTGTATTTCTGTTTGTATTTCATGCTTTGATTTCGCTGAGGAAGGTTTGTTATACGAATTATTCGAAAATCGAACATAAATGCTTTTAATGATACGAAAATATATACAGGGTGATTCTAAAAAGATGGGGAAAATTTTATGAAGTGATAGTACACACCCAGACAAAAAAATTTTATCAAAGAATGCATGGTCGAAAACAAAACGCAAAGGTGCTGGCGCAATTGGAAAGTTTTTTTATGCAACCGAGAAAGCTCCATTCCTATTGCGTGTTACTGCGCGACGTTATTTGTCGCCAAGCTTTCGGCCGCTGCAGGGAAACTTCGCCTATCTTTTCATCGCCGTTGTACCAACATAGCCGCTGCCGGCCACTGTTTTGAACACTTATTGTAATCACATGCCATTAAATTTGCTTTTATAACTTAGCTTCATCGTTCTTTGTGCGTTTTTGCCTCATATAAGAACATAAACTTTGACGCCCTCTAGCGGTTTTGGGTTTTGCTTTCGACCATGCATTCTTTGATAAAAAATTGTTTGTCTGGGTGTGTTCTATCACTTCCTTAAATTTTTCCCATCTTTCTAGAATCACCCTGTATATTAAATTTTTTCAACGATGAAAGCATTCAAATTCTATTAATAAAACTTTGATCCATCCCAAAATTACCAAATCCAATTTTGATGCATTTGGAAGAATGCGAAATTACCAATAGCAAAAGGGCAAGATTGGGAAAATGTTACTTCCTGATACACTATTTCTCTATCTATTAACATAGAGAAACCGGTTTAGCTATACGGTGAAGACTGCGGGTTGAAATATGACTTTTTACGTGCAGAACCGTCAATGGGTTTTACCTGAATGAGTAACGTTCTTGTTCTTAATGAGACTCAAAATGATTTCTGAAGTATGCAGCGCATTTTGTGATCACCCCCCAAAATTTTGAATTTCTGTAGTGGATGAAGGCCCAAAAACAAAAAGGAAATCAAACGATTCATCAGAGCGGAATTTCTGCTGTGGAGGAAGACCCAAAAACGAAAAGGAAATCAAACGATTCATCAGAGCGGAATTTCTGCTGTGGAGGAAGGCCCAAAAATAAAAAGGAAATCAAACGATTCATCAGAGCGAAATTTCTGCTGTGGAGGAAGACCCAAAAACGAAAAGGAAATCAAACGATTCATCAGAGCGGAATTTCTGTAGTGGATGAAGACCCAAAAACGAAAAGGAAATCAAACGATTCATCAGAGCGAAAGTTGGGAATGAAAACATTAAAAAAACATTTTTTCGTCCCATGTAACAGAGAGGAATTATCAAATAATTATTAAAAACTCCTTCAATTTCTTCCTTCGTGATGTTTCCATAACCGCCTTCGTTCAACCGCTTCCGTTCAAACGAGTTGCTAGATTTTCATAGGGTTTTCGTGCCTTTCTCCTCACTTAAATAAAAATTTTTGACACTTGGGTATACTCTTTTGACTGCATTCTTGACAAGAATTCTAAAAATACCTATCAAGTGTGTGATTGTGGAAAACTCAGTCTTACCTATTTTTGAAAGCATTTTTTGGGTAAAAATTATTGTGAAACATTTACAACAACATGTTTTATTTTTTTGTTTTTTTAATAAAAATATTTAGCTACCTTCAACTAACTAGGTGAGAGATGTTTCGAGTCCTATGTTAAACTTTTAAACTTACAATGGGTTGATTTTGAAATATCATGCATGTACAGGGTGTCCATTGAAGAACTGATATATTTCAAAATTAAAAATCTCGGAAACAAAGAGTGAAAGAGGATTGGCACAAACAGTTGTCTATTGTGAAAGCAATAAAAAAATTTATGCTAAAAATTTGTAGCTCGTTACAAAAATTGCCAACAAATGGCGTTGTATTGTGCACAGATTTCTTAGAAAGATTACAAATACCGTAGATTTCTAATTTCTGTACCAGAAACAAAAGTTGTTCAATTGAAAACATTTTTTTACAGCATTCACGGTAAAAATACAGTTCGTTTTATTCCTTTATCTCCCAGTGATTTCGAGATATTTATTTTCGAAAACAGTCAGTTCTCCGCCGAGCGCCTTGAGTGTATTTAAAACAAACATTCAGAACGTCTTACCGATATTTGGTGAAGCTTCATACTGCACATGGAATCCTTTTCCTTCTGAGGTATTTGTTTGAAAAGTCATTCTAATTTCGTTTTCACCTTCGTGAGATAGAACAGGACGTGGAATCAGACTCCCACAAAACACACCCAAATAACTTTCACCATCTTGATCCCTTAGTGCGAGCCTATCTGTTTTGCAGAGCTCTGAGGGTTTTATATCCATGTCTTTGAAGGTAATTTTTATCCTCTGCAAAGCAAGAAGTATGGTGTTTGGTAATATATATTTTTAAAAATTATGAGGAAAAAAGGCACACATTTGTTGTACTGGCGTAGCACGGCGGCGGAACTTGTAGAAAAAATTAAGCCAAATCTAAAATTTGTTGTAAAATTATTTCGACACGGAAATTTTGAATGCCGCATTTGGTTCAATTGATACAAAATAAATATTTAAAATTTTAAAATACATGTTAGGGATTAACTTTCCACATTACGTGCAAAAAATCTCTGTTTAATATCTAACTTTTTTTTAAACAGAAATAATCCAGCAACACATCTTTGTGAATCACGAAGTCTAAGTCTACTTGAGAATAAAGCAAGCTTGAGAATAAAGTTGCATTGTTAATTAGACAAAATTATTAAGTTTAAAATTTACTCAGTTGAATAATATAATCTAAAGAACCAAATTTGTCTAAAAACAATAAAACACTGTGATCTTCTGATTGAATAATTTATAATTTTAATGTACCAGTCAGTTTATTATTAAAAAAAATATAAATGATTGTGAAGCATTCCTTGGGCAGAGCCTCCTATTAATAAAAAAGATTAAATTTTACAGTTTTGTTTCCAAAGCATTTACTTACGTATCCATCAGGAGCTGTAATTTTGTAGGAACAAGAAAGTCCTTTTGCATAAGAACCAGAACCATAATTCGGACTTTTTATTTCACCTTTTTTAGAACCATCGTAAATAAATTCCTTATTGCAAATATTCTGAGCTAGAGCTTCTATAAGAAAAAAAGCATAATTTTTTAATTCAAAACATGCGTATGTACAACATCATAAGTACAATCAAGGTCGGAGAAAGGGGCAGTCACCCGGTGCGGCAGGTAAGGGGGCGGAGGCCGAACAAGACTCAGATTTCATGTTCTATAAATTATTTATTCCCTCCTTTTTTTAAAAGTATTATTTGCTTTAAAAATATATTTGTAGGTTATTTTTTTATTAATTACATGTTCTTAGATGAACTTTTTTTATGGTTTAAGTTCTCTAAGTAAAGATTTTATTAAAGATGAAAAGAAGAGTGTGCTGTAGAAAAATCATTTGTTGGACATTGAATAGAATAACTCTGACATTTAGTGAATTTTGTGACATTTAGTAATTATGAAGACATTTTAGTGAATAGTCGGATGAATGAATGAGTTTATAAATGCATAAAAATATTTTTAATTGTTTAACGGCAATTACAAAAAATTTTCACTTTTAAAATATTTTTTAGAAAAATGAGAATTGAATGCAAATTACAATATTGTCTATCGAAAATGATACTACACGAATAACTGGTTTTGAAGAGTCTGTAAAATTGCCCCCCCCCCCTAGTGGGCGTTGCAGATTCCAGAAGATGTGAAGAATTTATATACATGAGAAGAATTTTTAAATATTGAGTACACTTTAGAATTAATATTTTACTTTGAATTGAAAAATAAATGCATTTTTAGTTTTCCATAAAGTATATGTTATTAAAACAGTAATAAATTCTGCAATATATCGAGAAAAATAATACTAACCAGTTTTTTAGCAAAAATTATTTTTTGGTGTTTATATAAAAAAATTTTTACACCTAGAAGTTCGTGGTAATAATTTTTTTTTCTATTTAAAATTTCAACTATTCATTTTGAATTTTTATCAAAATATTTTAACAATTGTTTTTCATTTATCATGAACATAACGTAACAATAATTTAAGAATTTTTCAAAAAAAAGTTTATGTCAAAAAGTTATTTGACTCTCTACTTACTTAGCTGCGATGTTTACGAAAATGCTACGTTTTTATAAAAAAATCTATTTAAAATGTCAATCATTGGTTAGTTTCAAGAAACTTATTATGATTAAAATCAGCGAATGTAAAAACATTAATAATAATAAATAAAAAATAATTAAGGTATAAATGTTTATTAAGAGTTTTTTTAAGAAGGCGTTGAAAAATCGTGTCTTGTAAATTGGGTGATGTGTCAAATAAAGGTTGGTAATCTATGATAACGTTAGCCATTGTTTAAATTTAACTATAGAAGATTCTATTTTTTTAAATATTTTAAAGAGAACATAAGTGATATTAACTAGCGCATAGCTTTATTTGAATTCGAAAAGAGTTTATTGTTCGTACTTTTCTACACATATCCTTATATTGTATATTTTATGAATAAAGAAATCATAATTTTTGCTGGTTAATCTACTGGTTTATCTTATATGAAATACTAAGTAGAAGAAGGACCTTAAAAGATTTTGTGATAACAGTTTTAGAACAAATAGCAACAGCAAAACGTTTTTCACATCAAACTTTTTCTCATTGAAAGTTATCTTCTTTAATGACTTGGCTGGTGGAAAAAAAAATTACATATATTACAAATAGTTCTGAAACCCAAAATTTCAGAATATAATTTGGTACGTCTTTCGGAATGTTATTCCGTAATCACGAAGTTCTTCCTATAGTAATATTCTGAAGAACTCTGTAAAAGACATTTTATAACATAATAGTTAAACGAATATTGTACTTACTCTGAAGACAAAAGCAAGTTAAAAATAATATCAAAAATCCACTTAGAAACATTTGGCTATTCAAGTTGCAATCAAAAGAACCACAACCTTATAGTATGTAATTATTAATGTCGAAATTAAATTTCTTCACATGCTTAATATCAAGAGATAAAAAAACACCTGTATCTTCAAAAAAAATCTCCCACGATATTGATACAATATTTCTAAAAATTGACTGAGTGCCAAAGATCAAGTGATACAATTTGGCGCATGTTCTCAGGTTATGAAAGACATCTATCCGAAACCCTTTATTTTCATAAATACGAAATCTACCTGACATCGCACAGAAAAGATACTAATTCCCAAATTTCGTTTTCCTGGATTTCGTTCGTTCAAATAATATATAGAATTGAAAAATTTAAATTATTTTCAAAATATGTATTGCTTAATTGTTTTGATCGTAAAAATGCGTTTTATGCAAGAAATGCGCGAAATGTATTATGCTTCTTTAAGAAAGGAAATAAATGCTAAAAACTACCATCATATGCTTTATGCTTGCTCGATCTAAATTTTGGTAATGATAAAGTATACAAAGGTGCCAGTGTACTTCTGCGATTGCTCCAATCTACTTTTCTTTTCACCGTAGATTTCTAATTTCTGTACCAGAAACAAAAGTTGTTCAATTGAAAACATTTTTTTACAGCATTCACGGTAAAAATACAGNGGGAAATCACGTGGTAGGATCCAGTTTTCCCTCATTCATTTCTATATTGTTTTGGTTCTCACTAGCAAAAAAATAATAAAAGTCATAAAAGTATTTTTTTTTTCTATAAATATTTTTTTCGTTTGTTTTGATACTCATATAATTTAATAGGGTAGTATTTTTTATTTTCAAATTTAGTGGATAACAATTTAAAAAATTAGTGAAAACAATCCCACGGACAATGCGACGGATTTAAGGTTATGTCAAGGTACGTCTTTTGTTAATATCAATTGATTGTTAGGTTTTCTCTTTTGAAATTACATTATGACTCATTCACATGCATTATTAATACAAATATATTTTCCATGGCGAGACGATGAAGCAACCACAAGCACTTCCACTGGTTCAAGAGGTCCACGAGGGAAAAATGCACAATATTACAGTTATTACAGGGCACGGAAGCGAGCGGAGCAGGAAAAAGAGTCGTTGAATAGAACTAGTGATCCTTCTACGACTGCTGATTCTTCTACAATTAACGTCGCAGGTTGCGAAGTTTAACTTCTTCCGCGCTGAGGGACTCAACGCACTATTTTTTTTGTCGTATGCCTGTTTAGGCAGTGGGGGTGCGATTGTTCCTGTTTTTCAGTGGCGCCATCACACAACCACATTCACACAACCACAACCTGTTTATAGGGCGGGTCACATTCACACACAAAGGAGAAAGGATATAGAACACACAGAGAGAGAAAGAAACATCCATGCCTTGTCCGGGATTCGAACCGAGAACCTTTCTGATGCAAGGACAGTTCCCTGCCTCCTACACAGGCCGATCGGCGCTCCAGTCTACTGGTTTAAGCAATCAGATAAGTCAAAAGCGGTTAATAGAAGATTTCTAACTTTTTTCTATCTCAAGAAATACATAATTTAAAAATTCAACTCATTCTAAAGTATAATTTGTTGCAAATTTAGATTAAGGCAACAGCGCCTGCTGTTATCAGTTTCCCTTTTGAAAGAGCAAACATTTGACTGAAACGGTGAAAATATGAACGTAGTTCAAAAATATCATGTTTTACACAAACTTTATTTCATGAAAGAAGTTTAGAACTCAGGTTTTGCGGTTAACATATTTATCTTGAACTCGTAAAAATTTGCATGAAAATAGCGGCTAATCTAAAACAATGACGTGAATCTATAATTCGTATTTTCCAATAATCCTCAGTTGTAGTTGTTTGTTTGTTTATTTTTTTGAAAAATATACTGGTATATAAAACTGTTACCTCAAATCCTCCCAATTCGTTCTAGAAGAATAGTTTTACGAGGATTGTTTTCCTTCCATGTCAAACGATGTAATTATAGTTATAGATAGAGCTCACGCTTTTCCGTTTTCTATTGAAACTTCCTCTTTATTTGAAATAGTATATAAAATAAAATTCTAAAGTATTTGGGGTCTACAAACTAGTGGGAAGCTGCCATTTACTGTGTAACTTGTTTAAGGGAAGATTTAATGATGAAATGCTCGAATATTCGATGCCTCCCAACATCCTAACCATTGTAGTTTCCTTCCGGAGAGCACAAACAAGATTAGAACAAAAGGGGCCACTTTGGAAATGGAATCGAATGAAATAAAGCGCTTCTTTTTAACTCTTTCCTGTGCCTTTCTATTTTATTGGAAGTGGGAAATTGAAATGTATTTTTTTTTCTCGATAAACCATTTCTCCTGAACATTGACCAGATACACAATCGGTAAGTCTAATTTTTTCAAACCTTTCCTAATCGAAAGTTGTATTCATTGAAATTCATGTTAAATCATGAACTAAAGTTTAAATAATCTTGTTTAACATTATGTTGCAGGGTATAATAAAAAAAAGAAGTTTTTTTTAATTTATTTTGAATTGTTTTATGAAAAGAGAAAGCTTTTCCCTTAAAATCTTTAGACGTAATTCGCAATCTGTAACAAGAATAACACTGATTCTTACTCACAAATTTAGAAGCATATTGATCTATAATAAAGTTTAAATTTGCTGATACTTAAATATGGTGCCAAACACGCCCTTATTTTGGCACTATTGTCGTTTGAAAATCGAAAAATCTGAATAATTTTTGAATTAACGATCGGAATTTGAAGTACATAGTGTCACTCTCAATGGTTCTAGGGCCGAATTTAGTATATACTAATTAATTAATGCAGACAACAGTTAAAGAAAAAATGCCAAACACAGTACCGCACTTTCTATGAATAAACATGCCTTCTTCTTTATGAAAGTAAGATCCCAATAGATCATACAGGAGAACAATTGAAAACTCTCAATGCTAATTTCACTTTTTGCCTATTTCGCTATACCCCTAGAACAATTTCAACTAAGAAAAAATATTTTACACACACTTCTAAAACTCGGTTTTTCAAGTATAAGGTATGCATAATTTTACAATACGAAATTAAAATTTTAAAAGGAAGTAATTGTACATTTTTTGAGAAATGGACATTTCAAAACATAATTTTATTATTGAACTATTTTACGCAAAAACTATTCGCTTAATTTTGTTTTTTATCATTTCAAATTATACAGTTTTGAAAAACGTAGAAATGTGTTCACTCTACGATTTAAATTATTTTTGAACACTAATAAATCAAATAATAAAACTTAAAAGAAAATAATCATAAAAACATTCTAAAGTTGCATGGAATAACTTTTGAATAATCGAGTTTCACAATTGTGCGCAAAAAGTTTTAACTCATTAAAATCATTTTAAAGACATTGTGAAATACAGGAGATGTAAAATAAACATTAAAGGGGGTCAAAAGGAGATAGCTTTTCTTATAAAACACATGAGACCATAATGTAGAATCGAGATTATAAGTACGGTTTCAGCCTAATGGATCACATTTTTAATGCCACAACAATGAAGCATTGAAAAGAAGGCTATTTTTATTCAAAGAAAGTCTCTTTTGCGTCTAATATCGGAACTAAAGTCATCAATTTTAAATTATATCATTAATAGTTTTATTATCGCTATTATAGGTTTGACTATAAATTTCAATAACTTACCATATATTTATTATTGCATATTCAATTACTTTTATAAGTAACTGCATTCAATATATTGAGTATAAAGCTTGATATTAATCTTACATACAAAATACACGTTATTGCTGCATACATAATTTCGAAAACCATAATTTTTTCATTAAAGTGATTAGAACGTATAAAATGGACGCTTCAATTTCTTAGAATTATATTTTTGAATTTTTCCTTAAATGATAAATATCAAACTGCATGTTTTTAGCTTTTGTTTTTACCGAACATCTAATTTTGGTTTCAAATTTCAGTCAGGCGACACATTAGAAACTGAGACTTCAAACGGTGTATTCTTATTGAAGAGGCATTTATTGCTTAACAAATTGATTTTACTAAAAATTGTTGAATGTTTAGAAGCAAATAGTTTTGCATTTCTAGTTGCATGTAACATTTTTTGATTAAGTGTTGCCAGATTGGTGCTTGAAATGATTAAACTAGATTGAATATTATTTTCCTATGCCCTGCACCTCTAAGCATTCCTTTACTCTGCTCTATACAAAATTTCCTATATCTAAATGTAATTTATGGCGTAATTAGATTATAATAACAGTCTTTAATTGATTGAGAGTTTACCGATAAGAAACTCAAAAGAAAAATCCATTGAATTAAAGGTAACTTTATTGGTCTCTAAACAGTTATGTATTTATTTTCTTGCTTTTACAATTAATCTTAGCGATTCAAAGTACCTATTACAAACAAAATTAGTGATTAAAGGAAGAGCTTAGGGGAAGAACCGATTAAATGACAATGGATATTTCTCGGGGAAAGTTCTTATTTAATCTCATTTAAATATGTAACATTCATTTCTATTGCTAAATCTATTGATTTCGAAGATACTCAATGGAAGAACCAGCTAAGTGACATTATTTGAGCATTCTTTCGATGGAAGAACCGTTTAAGTGACTTAGCGATTAAAAGTCAATAAACAACCTTCGAAAATCATTTGCTTGACAATGAATGCTAAGGAGCGGGAAGGAAAAAAATGATGAAAATGAAGAACTTGAAGGAGGAATTTATATATATGTTACCGTTAAAGTATGAAATCCGTTTTTTTATAGAATACCTAGTTATTCCATGAAATAACTGATCGTGTCCGTTAAAGTGTAAAACTCTCTTGTATTTCACAGTTTAACTAGTTATTTCATAGAATAACGATCTGCAGCCCGTTAAAGTGTAAAATAATCTATATCATAATCATATATCTCGCACGACAAATACATTTACCTTCCACCCCTACTGCATTTATGAACTATTCAACAAAAAATGTTTTTGTTTTAGAAATAATGTTCTTTGTAATTCCAAGTGTCATTTTAGTAATCCTTGTTGTAACAAATGATTTTCTNATCTGCTAATTAATTAGATAATTTATAGAATACCTAGTTATTTCATAGAATAACTAGTTAAAGTGTCAAACTAATAACATATTACACACTTTAACGGATTCGATCAGTTATTTCATGGAATAACTAGGTATTCTATGAAATAACTGCATTATATACTTTAACGGTAACATATATATTTTTTGGCAATCAGTAATTAAAGACAAGAAATAATAACCCTTAAATAGATTCAACAAAGAATTTTTTTGTTTTTGGTTCGCATTAATTTCGCATTTTAGTTAAATTGTCAATAAATTTTTTATTTTTTTCTAAGCAAAGGCACTTTGAAAATAAATATGCTTTTGTGCTTATACAACTTTTTCAATTTATTATTATTGTTGACATCCGGACATAATTAATTAACTTCAAAATTTATCAATAATTAGTTATTTAAATTAAAGAAATTTCAATAATGAATAACTGTTTCACTTACGTCTAAATAAGTGCAAATTTGAAAAATGATTGCTTGGAAGTGAGCCCCGTGCTTGAAAGATTTTAACTATAACTGAGAAAAAGACACCTGTGTATTTCATAACCTTAAATAATTAAAAAATTCAATATTTTAGGCTTATTTTGTGTTAAATTAATAAAAAATATTGACAAGAGTGTGTAAAAATACGCTTAGTAAAAATTCTGCATGAAAGAATTAAATATCAATTTATTTCCATGCAATAAAGTTAGTTAAACAAGAAAATTTTGAAAACTAAAAATATGGTTAAATTTTTGTTTTTCATAAGCTAAATCACGTTACTCAAATTTGATAAAAGTTACGTGGAAAAAAAACGAAACAAAATTTTGCTTGCGAAATAATAAAACAACTAAACTATTGCCAAATGTACGAGTTTTGAAGCTGTTTATGATAATTTTCTTTAAAGGTATGTTATAAAAATTACTATTATTATATGATTGAAAGAGTTTATAACAACGTAGTTAGGAAAGTAGCCCCAAGAATAGGAAAGTTGTCGGAGCCACACGTGATCAGTCTTGAGGAAGTATCTTTCAAACTTCACTTTCTTACTCCATGTCAAAATCGTAGCATTGAATTTGCTTAAAATAATATGCCTAAATACGAATACAAAATTGCTTAAATACTAATTAATTGATTTTGATCTTCATGTAAAAATGTAACACTATTTCTATGTTTTGAGTTCATTTCCGAAGTTTTCTATTTGAACTATTTAAAGAAAACTAATGTTTTATATATTAAAAAAATTATTTAACATGCAAAGGAATAAATAACTTGATTAAATTGCCGAGCATAGCTATCAGGACTTTTAAAAGCTGATTGGCCATTTAACATTATTTTTGAGCTCATTAGATACTTTGAATGATTTAAGTTAATTTTAAAGCAAAAAAAAGGAACATTCCTATTATTTTGGGATGTCATAGGACTTGGCTCCTAGATACCTTGTCAAGTATTTCATGTTAGGGCTATAGAGTACTCGTTTCATTTTTTTTCAGTAATTTTTAGCTCTCAATCACTCACAAATTGCTACCATAAATCGTAACAATCTTTCTACGACACATGAAGGGATATTTGAAGGGATATATGAGTTATAAATTACAGAGTTTTATGCAACAATTTACCCTCTCTAACTATATCAGATACAGAGACTGTAGCATCACTCAATGATATTAACTTTAGCGTTTTTATAAATTAATAATTATTAATTTCTATAACCCACTTTGTTTCTATAACCCACTTTTGTAAATAAATAAGTAATATTGATAACTTAAAACAAACAATAGTAGTTTTAAATATGATTTCATGATCATTAGTTAATTCATAAATTTCTTTTTATTTCAGACATATAGTTCGGCAAGAAATGATTTTCAAACAAAACGTTTTAAGCCATTGCATCCTTAAAACTACATTCAGCTGCGCAAGGAACAAACTTCCTCAAATCATTATACTCTCAACTATAATTTATTTGTTGTTATTCATCACTAAAGATATTTTGAAACAGTCACAGAATAATTGCCCCCTTAGAAAAGACGACGTTTGGATAGAAATACCAGCTCCTGGTCAAATCCGCAGTATTGTTCGCACTCAAAATGTTAAAATTGAAAATTCTCAATCGAAACAGAAGCTCATTTTACTCTGGACTAAATACTTCAGCTCAGAGTTTTCAGAAGATTTTTACTTCTTCGAGAGCGGCCGAGCAACTTTTGAACGCTATAAGTGTTACGTAAGCAATTGCTTCGTAACGTCAAATAGGTCTTTACTGGATGTTGCAGATTCTGTGCTATTCCACGCTAGTGATTTCAATGCATCAGACATACCAGAAAGACACAGCATGAAGCAAATATGGATTATGTACAGCATGGAACCACCGAGGAATATGCACCTTTTAAAATGGGGACTTGTTAAGTCCCTTTTTAATTGGACTATGACATATCGTTCAGATTCACAAGTCCAGGTGAAATATGGTGAGGTCATCGCTGTTAACAATTCGTGTCGAACTTCTGGCATTATTGATGTTAATCGCAAGAAAAATGGCGCCATCTGGATGGTCAGCAATTGTAAAACTGAAAGCCGACGTGAGGCTTATGTTAAAGAGTTGAAGAAACATTATAAAGTTGACGTCTATGGATATTGTAGTCGGAAGAATAAATGTCTGCCAGCCCAATCAGAACGATGTTACAAACTGCTTGAAAGTTATAAGTATTATTTGGCTTTTGAAAATTCTATCTGCCGCGATTATGTAACTGAAAAACTTTTTAATGCTTATCACTATAACATTCTTCCAATTGTGTTCGGTGGAGTTCAGTACGAAGAAGTAGTTCCTGCTCACTCATTTATCGATGCAACTAAATTTCCAGATCCCAAAGATTTAGCGAATTATTTGAACTATATTGCCAACAATTCATCTTTATATGAGAGTTTTTTTGACTGGAAGAAGCATTTTACAGTACATTTACATCCATGGATGTGTAAATTCTGCGAACATCTACACAATCCACGAATAGTTTCTTCCACATTACCAACAAATTTGTGGAAATGGTGGATAAAAGATGCTTCTTGTCGTAAATGGACAAAAAAGAAAAGTTTTGTAGGTTTTTTTAGTAAAGGTAAATTATTATGAAAAATTCAAATCAAAAAAGTTTACATCCAAGTTTTGTGGGGTTTTTTACTAATGGTAAATTATTACCAAAAAAAATACACACAAAACTCTATTACAGAGATTTTCATTTTCCAAATTAAATGGTTATTTTTTTTATGTTAGTTACTACTTAAAAACCAATATTTTTTCCAAAAAAAAATCAGACAAATCAGACAGATTTAGATGCTTGACATTTTCAATTTCCTTGAGGAAATTTTCAGGATATGTAAATCTATTGTACATATTCTTTTTTAACTATTGTATATGTTTAAGATTCGCTTGATTTTTAAGAAAAACACATCTATTTACAAGTGGCAACACGAGTGAATCACAGCACTAACCGTTATTTTATGTTCTATTACGTTTACAATAACTATTAAGTCATACTATTAAGTCATTACTAAGTAAGTTATAACTATTAAGTCATACCAAAAAGTCCTCCAAGGAGACAAATTTCCCCCAAATACTTGATCCAGGAGTTCCCTTGTCTTCTGTGTTGGGTTTAAAATTACAAGGATACGTAGTTAAACATTAATAGTCGTACCAACAAATTAGAATTTCGAAGAAATATTTTCTTTGCTTTCATAAATAAAAATGGTTCATGCAGCATGCTAAATTTAATCCCGTAGATGCCTTTCAGCAGACAACATATTGATCAAACAAAATATTTTTCCTACAAATTATATTTCATGAACTTTATGTCTAATTTAAAACCTTTTTACTTCTCGTCGTACACCTTGTACTTTTTCCTACATGCCTTCCTAATTTCAAGATTCTAAGTCTTATAGATTTTGAGCAACAAATCAAAATGTTACGCAAAGGAAAAAAAAGTGATAAAAATGTGAAAAAAATGGCACTTCCCCATTCTTCTAAGTTCTAAAAGTTCTAAAGCATTCCCCATTCTTAGTGTTTAGATTTAAATACAACCTTTAAATTGTATACTTAGTGTTTTCATGAAATTGAAAATCCAATTTTTGGAGTTTTTCGACACTAATTTCAGAGAGGTATAAAACCACAGTTTTTACAGTTTATTCAACTACAATGAAGAGCCTAAACATTATGACCACAAACTCAGTGACTCATTATGTCACCTTTAGGCTTAAACAGCTGCAACTCGTCTTGGCATAAATGCTACAAGTTCTTGGTAGATAGCTGGTGACAGGTTGCACCAAATATCTAAGCAGCGATCCTGCTCTGTCGAGACATTTCGACATGCTGTTGTTTGATCTTCAATACCTTGGCATCTACTAATAGTTTCACCGCCGTATATCCACTTTGCATAAATACTTACAACAGCAGATCGTGAACAGCCTTCCAGTTGGGCACTACCGGCGATATTCGTTCCGAGCCTTCGGACCATTACAGTATGCTCTTTAAATAATTTGCTTAAATGCTTTGCCATCATTCTCAAAAGTAAATACATGAATGTTTCCAACCTTATCCAACAGCACTTTATTCAGACGAGTTCATTTAATATTTTATTTTGTAACCGGCGTTGAACCCCATATCTTACTCCGAGTATATGACTACCAATGTTCCTTGTTTTATTGAACCCAACCTAGAAGACAGGGGATCTCCTGGATCAAGCATTTGGACAAACTAGCCTCTGTGGAGGATTTTTTGCAAACTAGTCTCTGCGGAAGACTTTGCAACGATCCCACATTTGCGATTCATGGAGTGGAAAATCAGGAAAAGCTCCCACGGACTGTCCAACGGCAAGGTGATTTTAATCCACTTACTATTGAAGGTATTTTACGCCCGAATTCTTATCATCTAGTCGCCGCCTGTACTCGAACCTGGGTCACCTCATAGGTAGGCGTACGCTTTATCCTCTGAGCCACTGTGACTCGGAGACGAGTTTATTGAAAAATGTAGGGGTGGTCATAATGCTTTGGCTCATGACTGTAGCAGCTATTCCAAATCGGAATACGAGGTAGAGCAGGGACTAAGGGAAGATAAGAAACACTAATATTTTCAATAATTTTCTCCAAATACTTTAAAACTCACCCCGGTAAAGGAGGCAAACTTCAGTCATTCGTATTGAGTCTTTGCCTCCTCTGTCCCCTACACTTCAGTACATCCAAAAGTGCAATTAAAACTCACTGCGGACGAGAAGGCAAACTTCAGTTATTCTCACTAGGTCTTTGCTTCCTTTTAACCCTGCACTTCAGTATATTCAAAAGTAAAATTGAAACTCATCCCAGGAGAGAGGAAAAACTTGAGTTATTCATATTGGGTCAATACCACAACTTTTAAATCAATATCCAGATATTTTTCCAAATTGTTCCTGTTGCTCTTGAAATAGGCCTCAAAATTTTGAGTCGCATTACACAAAAGTTACCATAGATGTAAGAATTGATTTTGTTTCTGATTTTAATGCTTCGTTTCAAGCTGATTTCTAACCTGGTCAATTTTGGAGCAAGCAGGTTAATGCCTTGAAACTTTTTCAAAGTTTTAGTTTTGCACGATTTCAAGCATAAATATTCATATAAGTCAAAAGAACACTACGTATGTCTTTTTCTTCCTATATACTTTTTCAGTGAAATGTACAACTATGTGGCTCACTATTGGAACAAATCGATTTTAACAGTCAAAGTCTAAGAAAAGTTTTTATTTCGCTGAATGACTTATGAACTTAATAAAAAAATTTGTCAAAACAGCTGAATATGTTTCTGAAATATGTACTGATGACAAAATGAGAAATTTTATTGTAAGTCAAAATGAGAAAGATAATTTTGTGTCACCCTGTACATTTGTATGCTTGAAAAAATTGTCATACCATTCAAAAGTTTCTTCTTTTTAAAAAAAAAATTATCTATTTTAAAAATTTTCTTTTTTTGAGATTTTGAATTTTCGAATAGAAATTCCACTGAATTTATATGAATAACAGTGAGTTATGTCAAAGTCTATCTTTTCTATTTTTAATATGTCAGTGTGATGCTCTCTCCTTCTCTCTCTGTTTTCTATCTATCTATCTTGATCTCTTAAGTCAAAAACAAACATGAACTATACCTTCGTCATAAATGTAGACATAGATATAGAGCCGCTCAGAAGCCAATACGGTTAAGTCCATTTTTTGATATTTTCTGATTTTTGGAAATTTTGATGAAATAAATAATAATCTTCTTAGTTATTAAAGGATTTACTCGTTGGTTACTTTTTTCTAGGTTAGAGAGCCCTTTTTTAATAGCTTCTGAATATATTGTATAACAATTTCAGAAGCCATTGTGAATAAGTCAACCTTTTATCAATCTTTTTTTACATAAACTTTGAAATAAAAATTAAATTCTTCTTTCGATATTTGTTGGTAACACTGAAAAACAAGAAATTCATAGTAACTCAGGGTTGCCAGACGTAGTATTTTTAATACTACGGTAGTATTTTTTTCACCAAAAAAAGGGGTATGGTATTTTTCGCAGTATTTTTTTAAAATGTGGTATTTTTTTTTAATTTATTTATTTTATTTTCATTTCCTAAAACAAAGAAAAGTGCCACTCTAGTTTTGAAGTAAAAAACAATTTTTGAAATAATCCAACAGTTTATTTTCTATTAGTCACTGTATCTAGTGATGATTGAGGAAAATAAAAGTTCGTTTATACTAGTAGACATAAATTTCTTTCTTTCTCAGCTGACAAAAGGTATAAGTCCTAAAATTTTTAAGATGCTATCATTATTTCAATAAATACTTGCGTTTTTATTTACACATCCTGTACATATCTTGTTTTTTTACAGAGTTTACACCTCGAAAAAAGACTTTATACACATTTCTAATTAAATTAATAAACCAAGAATTTTAAAAACTAATGTATCAAAAAACATTAATTTTCTCAATTGTTGTGTTTTGGACTTAACCGCATTGGCTTCTGAGCGACTCATTTACCAACATTGGCTGAAATGTGAGTAATCAGAAAATAAATTAACACATCCTTTTTGTTCCAATAGGCGGAAATTTATTGACTTTTATAACATGCAAAAGTACAAATATTTGCAAGACAATCACCCTACGCAGTTTTTTTTTCCATTTAAATTATTATCACTTTCAACAGTATCAATTAACTGTGGCTTTCAAGCACTGACCAGAGCGGGCGAAAATTTCCCGGCACACATAATGCTTTTGTAATTTTATTTCCAATACTCCTTTTTATTTATTGTTTTGCTCAAATTTTTTAGCATAAAAATGCTTCAAAATATAAAAGGGTGATGCAAGCCAGTTAAATTAAGGAAGAAAACAAAAAGACAAAAAATAACAATTTCACATACATAAGCGTGCTGAAAAACAACTGATTACAGACACACGACATTATTTTGTTTTCATTAAAATAAACAAGAAAAAAAATAATTTGCAAAACGAAGAAATCTCCCGACAGTTACATAAAATTCCTAACAATGCGAAAATAAAGAATTGTAAAAAAAAAAAACAAAATTGATAGCTCTTTCTTATATTTATTATTTTTGTTTATTTATCAAGCCAAAACCCTTCAAGCCAAAATTATGCAGTAAAAATACATTTAAATAAAATAAGCAAATATACATAGTAAACTGCTTGATGTGGCTAACATTGAAAATCTGCAATGTGTAAATAAATGTGTAACGTAGCTTCAAAAACACCAACTTCTTACTGAGAAATCATAACTTTCAAATCAATCCTAGTTTTCTAAGTTCAAGAATAATCTTCAATTTAACTATTCGTTTAGCATGATAGTTTAACATTTATAATAAAAGAAAAACTAATTTTTTTTTCCTCCACATGAAAATCATCATTCACTTTGATAAGTTATAGAATCTGATAAGAAGTTGTTGTTTACCGCTTGAAAATCTATTAATAACATATTCAAAAAGATGCGCAATCACATTAAAGGTAATAAATTAAGTACATACTTAGATTAAATTTCACACTAATGAGATTCCTAGGTGAGCATAATAAATAACAATAAAGAGCAATATCTATATACTCATTATACCTACACATGCACAAATTATTTAAAACGGCACAGAGTCAATGTAAACAAGACAACATTTACAAATTACATAGCAACTTGGAAAAACTCCGACTTAAAATAGCTACGAAGTTAATACAATTTTTTTTTCTTCTCAAAATTAAGCCAAAGCAATAGATTAATATTTATAGTATATAAGTACAGCATCTACGTTTTGTAAACCACTTTTTTTTTATTTCAAAATGATTTCGAGCGATTGCCGTAATACAGAATAAATAAATAAATATATAAACATGGAATAGTAGGAATAAATAACAATAAATATAGTTAAATATAAGATGTCAGAACCAACGTTGGAATTGAAAGCTTGTTTAAAAAAATTGAAATAAATTCCAGTAACAAAACTGTTGTAGAGACTAAATTATAGTATATATTATTTGACTGATCTAAATTATTTAACTGATTCTTTAGATCAGTAATCCAGCCAGCTTCATAAGAAATTAAAAGCTTAGCCAGCAGGGTAAGATCTGATTTATTCCATTTCGTTTGAAAACAATAGAAAACATTTAGCATGGAATTGAAGAAGATATACCGAGAAGGATTTGAAATAAATTGTCTGCAAATTCATTGCATTGCAAAGTTGTATTATTTTCTGTGGTTTTATTGAAAATTTTTCTGGTAATAAATTAGCTGTAACAAAACAGCATCTGATAGGCTCATAATAAAAATTTTAAAGAAAAAAAAAGGATCTTTGGAATTTCGAATCAAAATGGTAAATTTTATTTAACATAAAAATAGTATTAATTTAAAAGTTTATCAAAAACATTTTCGAAAATTTAGTTACCGGGGTAACTTTATAAATCAACCACGACACAAGATCAAAATCAACTACCAATCTAATAAACTTCTGCTTGAATATGCTTCAGAGAAGTATTACAATTTGAGCCAGCTGTATAGTTCCCACTGAAATCAGCTGAATAAGAAATTGAAAAATAAATAATTTAATCTAAACCAGTTGAATAAGAACTAAATTACTTAACTGATTTTTTTAGATCAGTAATCTAGCCAGCTTCATAAGAAATTAAAAGCTTAGCCAGCAGGGTAAGATCTGATTTGAACCAAAAATTAACTTTCGAAATGCTTTCTATTCCAGCCTGCTTCTTCCATCGTCAATAAATAATGTATAATTAATGACTAGAGGTTATAAATGTATAATATCCATAAATGGAATGTATAAGACCACAAAGTGCTGATAAGAAGCTAAAAGGGATAACCTAGTTAATCACTAAAGATGTCGTACATTTAGAAAAATGCTTTCAGAAACAAAGTGTAGAGTAAAGAGCAAGAGAAGTAAAATTCTAAGGGGAATCTCTAGGACAAAACAGATTATATACTAAACAATTCCTCAAAAACTCTAAGGTTTGTAGATTTCAAAGAGGTATTTACAGCTAACCAATCGTTAAAGAAGGTCAGTTCCACACTGACAGCCAAGTAAGGTTAATGCAGGTATCGAACTTAAGAGCTCAAATAATTCCATACATCAACCAATTTTCTCAACAATTCGTGAAAAATAAAAAATAAACTCGGGCACCTTCAGGTCAAATAAGAAAATGCTCGCACTTTATAATGAGTTTGTGATCTAAAACTTGGTGTGATCACGGCGTTACATTGTTCCATGTGATTCACTCTTGTCATGGGCAACGGTCAGTCGAATAATCCACTATGGAATTATATGCATACAAACATCCCCAAACTTTAAGGAAGCAGTCATGCTACTCCGAATTCAAAACATCCTATTACGGGAAAATATAACTATTTTAATATGCATAGATCCTGAATCTCTGGAGATACAAAGACGATACTTTAATGCACGTGTATAATTTCTTTGCAATAAATATTTTAATATGCATTGGTTTGAAACTTCAGAGCAATACAAAGGTTTTTGCTAATGCATAGATATTCCCGAACTTCAAAAAGTAAAAACCTATTTCGACTTAAACTTATACATCCTCTAGTTAGCAAAAGATTCATAAATTATCCTCAAACTCCGGAGGATTGAGTAAAATATTTCAGTATGCATTGATAAATCATGCTCAATAAATGTCATTTAAATAAAAAAAATTATAGTTAAATCTCGATTGCCATAAGAGTTTTCATTTTTTAATACACCCTGAAAAGATGACTTGAAAGAAAGAATTCTCCAGAACCATTTAAAAGGCAAATTAGCAGCAATTAAAGCAGGAAGAGTAATGAACAAGAATTGAAAACAATGTTGTTTGGTAAATTTCGATACAGAAACACCAGTATACAGAAATATTAGTAAAGTATTGTAACTTCTTTAGGGGACATCTTTTAAAATATATATGATTGAACCAGTCTGCTGCGTTCTTTAGTAATGCCCATGACAAAGTGAGAAAAAGATCAGTCCTCACAATTAGGGATATAAGTCACATTTCCAAGTAACAATTTTTTTTTCATTTGTCCTTCAAACAAGCAGTGCGGGGATATAAATTAAAAGATTGCAACTTATAAAGTGGCAACCACTCATATATTTAAAAAAAAATTGTCATTTGTGCAGTGTAAAAGTTTTCTTCCTCACTTAATTTTTTTTCCCCATCAGTCCTCCATATCGCCCAAACATAACTAGTCAACATTTTTGCTTCTAGTCTACTTCTGTGCGGATACACGAGTTTGTGAACAACAATAACAATAATTTTGTCTTCCCGCGGAATGACTTTTGCTGACTCTTTCTTGCTGACTCATATTTGCGACATCTTTGAAACAAAGGTTCTTCCCTCTTGCTCACATAAAAATCTGACTACTTTTCTTTCACGGAAAATTCCAAAATGTTTAGAAAAACATATTTTTCATAAAATCTTTCCAACAATTATTTCGAGTTAATGGATAAAATCATTCTAAATATGATTTATGGAGCAATGAAAGTGTTCTCAAAACACCGCCCTGAACCAGTACAATCTTCTGAATCTTTGCCAAAAATGAATTTCAACGGATTTACAATAGCTTGGGCTCGCAATTGAATATTTGATCGAGAGATCAAGGCCTAAAAAAAAAATAATGAATATTAAAATGGAATCGATATCGATTAGAAATTTTCACCTGGTTAACGACAATCATTGCTCCTTACAATCGTTTATACTATCGCATAGAACTGAATCGAGACTGCTTTCCGAAATATGACGTAAAACTTTACAAAAAAAGTCATTTCAATTGTGCTTTTAATTGAATTTGAGTAATGAAATTTCGTAGGCGTATATGTGTTTTCTCAATTAATTAATCATTTACAAATCCCACTTTGAAAATCCGACTGAAAGAGTCATTTTTGACAAGGATTCAAAGAGTGTATGATTAAGGGCGGTGTTTTGAGCAAACTATTTTCTAGCACAAAAAAAAATTATATTGCAGTCAAAATTTCGGATTGCAGTTCTATGTTCTTTTTCTTATCCTTCACGTGAGTAAGTTCACAAAAGTTTGAGCCGCAAGTTCTCATTCTTATAACAATATTATATTATTGCCTATGAAAGTTGGCGTCACTTCTTTATTTCGTCAAAATATGCTCGAAACGAAATATCAAAACTACATAACTGGGACCAGTATCATCACATTTTGGTGTAGTACTTAGACCGACATCATTTAAAAAAAACTGTTAATTTAAAAATCGACAGTCATTTTCTATCCCAGATGAAAAAGGAATGGGATTTAGAATGTTTCTGAAGTGGAAATAAAGATTTAAAGAAGTAATTTTCCATTTAAAATAGCACAATATTAATTTACGAAATATCACAAATTGTTAATTTCAATTTTACATTTTTAATTTGGTAATATAGTAATGGCAACGGGCAAGAAATAGGCAATCATCAAGGAACATTAGTTCAGAATCGTTGGTGCAATATCCTTTATGGCTATACCCTGCGCGTTCAACTCGTGGTGACTTTTTATGCATTCCGATTTAAAATAAAATGCTTATTTTGAACAAGCAGATTAGAAAATACAATTTTGAACCCATCGATTAATCAAAGAATAAAAATCCGTGGAATATAACTTTATATAAGTCAACCACTTTATGGGAATAATATTAAATAGTATAACCAAAGCAGGGTGGTGAAATAATTTTGAATTGAGTGTTCTTTTAATCGAATAATAGCTTATCAAAATGTCTAGTTACATGATTTTAATAACCCAGTGTAACGACATGTGAAACACTCTATCTCTTCCCTTGAGTTTATCAATTTAGATTCAATCAATTTTTAAGTTTAGTTCGATGCTTATTTAAAGTTTAGTTCTATTTCATTAACTTTAGAAGAGTCTTAAAAATTAAGTGCGATGAGACTCTTTTAGTTTATTTTCCATGCCATTATTAAAAGAGGAATCATTTGATCGATCTTTTATTTTCCCGAATTTTCTCCACCACTGACGCATTTAATTAGTTAAAATTTAATATGATTGGTAAAAAAATTTATTGCGTTATTACTGCTCGGAACTACTATATTTCCACACATATTCAAATTTTAAATAATTATTAAGCAAGATAAAAAAAATACTGACAACTTTCAGATGAATAAAGGTTTCAAATTAACTTATTAAATATTTAAAATAGAATGGAGAATAATCTTAACCCTAGTTTTTCTAATATAATTAGTATGACATGTGATTATAGCTGATTTATTTCAAAATTATTTATGTATTATTAGAAAATAATTAACCGATTAAAAATTAACCATTTAAATTTTTCATCTAGGATAAATTCTACACGGTTACAGTGTAAAATGCATTGTCATGACAATATCCTTAATAAACGATCATCATTGTTATTGTGATGTATACGAACAAGAATATATATAATATATGTATTTATATATATATATTTCTAAATATATATAGAGAGAGATTCGTTCATATAAAAATTGACTTTTTTAGTTTTTCAAATTATGTACTGAAAAAAGTCTCATAAACGTTTAGCAGAAATCGCGAAAGTAGTGTTTTTTTTAACACAAAAAAACACTCTCTTTGTAAGCACCTGCGAAATTGATAGACCGAGCACCAGCAAGGATGTCAAAAAATGTTCCTTTGTAGCAAAACTATAAGAAAGGGAAAATCACACAGATAGAGAACACATTTCAGGAATTCCTACTTTAAAAGACACGGCATTTCAAGTATTTCGCAATTAGAATAAATCGCATTTCTTAGTAACGTTATAAAGATTTACGTGAAATAAATTCGTCTTTTATCATCGATTTATTATGATTTACTTTCTGATAAATTCGAACTTAAAAATAGCATCAAAATCATTAACAAAGCCCACGCACTTGACGTCATAATCGCGCAAATTTCAGTAGCGGAAATTATCGTCAGGTACGAGAATCGGGTTTGTTAGTTCCGAATAACAAAATCGCATACTGTGAACAGCCAACTAAGCCTTATTTGCATGAAACAGCATAAGTAAGGTTGTAAAATTCAATAAAACGTTGCGTTTACTTTTGCAAATTAATCTACAGTGTAGAATAATTAAAGTACACCACATCTTTAACGTCACATTAGCCATAAAATATAATTTAATCTTTGTTATTGAGTAATTACTATGTTTAGTATGAAAAGTATATTAATTTCGTTCGGCTTCAGACTTGGTAATGAGCAGCGATGGAAGTAAATACGATGTCCAGATTGCGAAATACCTGAAATCTTCATAGTCAGAGAAAAACATGGAGACAAATGCATATTTTGAACGACTGTTTTAGAACTACTACTATTCAAATCCCTTTGACTTCACAGTGGATAGGACATGAAACACTACCTTGTATCAAAAATGTTTTCGATTGGTACGACCCGCATATGTACAATTTTCAAATACATATTTAGTTATATATATACTATCTTCAATACGTGCCACACTTGATTTAATAAATTTCACGGTAATGGATGCATTAATCCGATTTTGCAATGGTAAATATAAAAAAGACAAGCTATTTTTTTTATGAAAATCCCGATTGAAAAGGGCTGTTAAAAGTATAAAAAATTTTTAATATACAAATAGTACTTAAACTTGAAGGGACTATTTATAATCATATTTCAGAGGGTTGCGTAGCAACCCTAAACTTTAAAGAAACAGTAAGTTAGTGTTAAGAACAATACGCAATTTATTTTTGGTTTTAAATAACTAACAGTCCACTTTAATAAGATTAAAACAAATTTATGTAATTTTCAAATCGGTAGTTGTAAATCTGAGTACAAAAGTATTCAGATGTTAATACTCACAAAAGAGTTATATCTTAATTAGACATGAATGTTATTAATTCAAGTGAAGTACATTCAAGTGTAAACCTCAAGCAATACCCGAATCCTCAAAACAATTTATAAAGCGCGCATCATAAGCCTTTTGTTTGAAACAACAGACATGTGACCAGTTATGAGAGCTTATAAAGTACAGTACACGTATGTACTTCATACACATTAAATCTTTCAAAACAATGGAAGATCAGTCAATTGTCATATAAAATTGATTGGTTATTCATAAATGAAATTATTGAATTTATCATTTTTTCCGCTGAACATTCGCTATTCGCAAATCGCCAGGTTTGTAGTTATATATCAAAGTATTCCATTAAGTCAAGTCACATCAGAAAAGTTTAATAATTGAATTTTTTTTTATGTCAAATTAGTAACTATTTTATTTTAATGAAACACTTCCACTAGGTAATTTTAATGTTTCAGATTTAATTTTACGACTCTTGCTAAGTGCTTCTCCTGAAATTATCCCAAATTACAACTTTCAATTTAAATTTTATGAAATTTCAAATGTTTATTAGCCTTTAATAAACACGCTTTAACATATCCAAATTGATTAATAATTATTTTTAAATTTTTGTACTATCAATGAATAAATTATGTTAGAGAATATTCTTTTAAAAATTTCGATAGGTCTTAAATTTCAAAAATTAGTTTTAAGTCTTTTTTGTTTTATATTCATGTAGTATTTATTAGTTTAACTATGCAGTTGGTAATATTTCTTTTCCTTTTTCAATAATTTTTACAAAATAATGCAAGATAAAAATAAATATGTCTTATAATTAAATTTCACATAATAAATGACATAATTATATTCTTAAAATTTTCACATTATCAAATGTATAAACAATCATAAAAGGAATTATTGTTCATCACATCGATTAAAATCCTAAAGTAATCAGTTAATAATAATTTCTTAGGGTATTATCAGGTTATGAAACGCATGCAAACTTAAAACACCATGCATAAAAATAAAATGTTTTGAAATAAAATATAAAAATTCAAACACAAAAATAACTAACTCAAAGAAAATAAGCAAAAATTTAATTTCGTTCAATTACATTGAAAACAAAACACAATCATGCAAAACGTTGTAAAGAAAACAAATCATAACTTAGGAGAAAACAAATCATAACTTAGGAGAAAACAAATCATAACTTAGAAGAAAACAAATCATAATATTAAAAGAAAACAAAGCTTAAAAATTAAATAGGTTTGAAAAATAATAAGGAACAAGCCATTTATGACTAGACATAATATTCGAATTAATTTTAAACCAATATAAAACCATAAAATGAACAAAGTAAATTTTTGAAAACTGGAATAAATAATATTCATAAGTTTTGTTTTAAAAATAATCATCACATTTTCTTCTTTTTATATAAAATATATAAAAATTTACAATAAAAATACGATGATGTATCCAATGCTAATATTAAATAAATATTCACAGTATGAAAGCTCTAAGAATAATAAATAAGAATTTATAAAAACATTTTAACAAATTAATATTTACAGGAATATATGAACAATGATTCTCAATAAATTATTCTTGATACAGAGATGATAATATTTAAGATTTAAGAAACGATTTCAGAATTATCTGAAAACAACAAGGTACTAAATGTGTAATATTTTAAAATATTTGTTTGACTAGAATAGATTTTAACTAAAATGTGTGCATTATTACAAAATGCAAAACTTGATTTTTCTTAAAAATAAAACTGCAAATTACCATAATTATCAAGAAATTATGGTACCGAAATTTCAGGAGAAGTATCTTTTAAAGTGTCTTTATATTTTCATGTTCATAAAATCCAATACGAAATTAGTACAATTTAATTAATGAATTTTTTTTTATTTTAAAAGTAGGATAGCTTTTTCGTATTTATTTTCAAATTAATCGCATTTTAATTTTATCTACCACATGATAAAATTCATGTTTAATAAATTTCGAATGAAATTCCAATTGAAATGATATTTCAGGAGAAAAATTCAATTATTTTATAAAATATAAAATGAGAGCCGCGAATTTTCTGCAGTTAAAATGGTAAAGAAATCTGATTTTTTTTCCCCTTTGTTTCGCATTAAATTTTCTTTCAGATTGTTTCGAATAAAAACTTAAGGAAATTAAAGAAAAGTTAAATTTTTTTTAAGTTATGTTGTGGTCGAGGTAGCGCTTTCATTAAACATTACAATGAAACCTCGATTGAAAGTTTATGATTTGCACTTATTTGTCTTGAAGGAAACTTGAAGTACGCGGTTTCCCAAGGTGTATCCATTGAGGCTTTGTATGGCCACGAGTGCTTCATCGTAGTTAGTCATGGTGACGAACCCGAAACCTTTGCACTTGTTTGTCTGAAGATCCCTGATGACCTTGACACTCTGTACAGCACCGAAAGGGCCGAAGAGTTGCCACAAGAGATTCTCCTCCGTATCTGGAGCCAGGTTGTAGACAAAAATGCACCAACCTGAGCCATTAATGGCAGTGCCAGCCAATAGCGGATTGGCTAAAAGATCCCCAGCGAGAGGAGAATACCTAAAGAATGAAAAAGAAAAATCTTTACTTCATTCGGGAAAATAATACGCATATGTCGCAGTATTTTCTAGTCTGCCTGATACTTTTTTTTAAGGTTGATTGCGATGGGTTTGAAAGTTTTTAGGCTAATTAGAAAAAAATTATTTAATGAGTCTGATTTATTTTGAACAGTACGCTATAAGCACGACTCGTGTAAATAGCCTTATTAAAGATTCATTGCAATAAACCGAGGCTAATTCAGTCAAAATGAGTAATATTTCGCATTTTTCCTTGTAATCATATAGGCTGATTGCATTATTGTCTAAAAATATCAGGCAGATTAGAAAATACTTAAGACAAGTGCAGTGAAAAGTGATATTTGCTGTGAACCGGAATTTTTAATTAAGTGCATACAATAAAATATATCATAAATGGCGAAAATTTATTAAGTAATATTTTGGTGCAATTTTTATGAAGTTTAGAAAAGTAAAAAAGAAATTATTAGCAATAGACTGTTATTATTTGTTGCGTTTTTTAAGTGATGTTGCATTTATATAAAGTTGTAATATCTATTTAAAAAAAAGGAAAGTGTTTTAAAATGTTAGACCAAAAAAACTTTTATTGAATCTATTTGAGTCCGATTATTTTAA
Source organism: Parasteatoda tepidariorum (assembly GCF_043381705.1). Classification (NCBI taxonomy): domain Eukaryota; kingdom Metazoa; phylum Arthropoda; class Arachnida; order Araneae; family Theridiidae; genus Parasteatoda; species Parasteatoda tepidariorum. The sequence goes on along the minus strand of NC_092210.1, from coordinate 72,061,882 downwards.
CAATAAAACAACATTGTACTTAAGATGTTAGACCTATGTGCCCTCTCACGTGGTCAGTTTCAATAAAATGATTGACATAAAACTGAATAATTTGAAAAAAATCGCTATAAGTTTGTGATAAATGAATACATCTTAATTATTTCAGTTTCATCAAAGGATTTCTCAAAATTGAGAAGTTACATTTTAAATTGAATCTCATAGTACTGTCATAAAATTATAAATATAGTTTCAAAAACAAAAATGAAGTGGTTTTTTTATATTTTAGTTCATTTATAGATTACGAACTAAGTTTTTGGCTAACTACTTTTCGATAATATAGGCTTTTTCCAAAATAGCCACAGGAACGAAAGTCTTAATCACTTTCTGTAAAAGAATAATAATATCAGAAGAAAGTAAAATGAATAAATAAGCAAGATTTTTCGTAAGTTAAAAAACCATTGGGGAGATTACTGAAACATTATTTCACCAAACATTTACTTAAACAAAATTTTTTTTTTACCTTACAGATTGTACTGTTAAAAAATATACAGATTTCAATCTGACAAAACTGCATCTTTTATATCCTTCATTTATCAGAAATAAATTATACAGCACATCATTACATGCAACACATATTATTAAAAGAAATAAGACTCACTCGTTTTATTTAAAGTGCGTAGATAAATGATCACAAAATTTAATTTTACTGTTAGAAACGAACCTCACACTTAACAAATGATACTATGGTTTCCAGAAGAAAAAAAAACATTTTTGCTGCTAACATAGGTTAATAATTAGCAAAGTTGCTCCAGTTTTTAATTAGAAAATATGTAGGTTTAATACTACAAAAACTGCTTAAAGGGAACTGCTTTTCGATCATGCCATCTTACCGGACAAAATTAGCAAATTAAACTCAGTATAAAAAAATTACAGTTTAATCGATAAAAAATAAAATAAATATATAAATCTCGATTGTGCCTACCCTCCGGGAATGCTCGGCCCTCCTGTTGGGGTAATCCTGGAGCCACTCCTGCAATGGTTCAATTTTTTATTACAAATTTAAATGTGAGTTTGTGATATCTTTATCTACAGATAGTCAAGAAGGAAAGAATACCATCGATAGGATATCAAATTCAAGAACATAATCTCACAGCAACATCAACATGTAATTCCCTCAATTTATATAACTCTTCACAGCAATTCCACTGTAAAGCTTTCTTTCTTTCTTCTTTTTTGAAATTCAGTTATTTTTGTTGAAATATTCATAAAGGGTATTTACAACATAAAAATTATACAAAAATAAATTGATGCCTAATTTCAGAAATACTCGATAACTAAAAATATTGTTAGTTAATGTTCTGAAAATGCGCAATGTAATAATGAATTGAATCCATGCAATGTTAAAGACATACAAAATAATCATAAAGCAACTAGGGCCATCAAATAAAACTTTGGTGAGTATACTGTCCTGGGGAAAAGGAAAAAAAAAGTTTTTATAAATGTGTTATATGCTCAAGAATGTCACGATTTTTCAGCTTTCACGGTTATGATTACGTAAACAGTATTTCAAAATTTTCAAATAAAAACACCTACTTTATTTCTTAGAAACATGTTCCTGACAGTAAAAGTATTAAAATGAAATTGGGACGATATTATTATGAAAAACAGTAGCACTTTTTTGGGCTGAATAATGCATTTCACAAATTTACTTCATATCATTACGCTTTCATAACATCGTTCAAAACATTTAATAAAGCATCTGTCCATAACTAAGATGTTGTAAACAACACATTTTTTTTCTTGTATCCCTACAGACTAGAAAACATTTATGAAAAGAAAAAGAATCAGTATCATGGGCGAAAAACATTTCAAATAGTTTCCTTGCTCCATCTTAAGATCTATAAATGCATTTAAGGCACTTCGTATGATCTAAAAGGGGTGCAAGATTTCAGGATAATTTTCAATGCATCAAAATTTTGTTTAATTTTGTCGACCTAATAACTTCCTTTTAAAAAGAATATAGACATAAACATAAAGAAAACAAACATAAAAAGATCAAAGTACCAATAGAACTTCTATTTTAAAATATGTACATGTAGAAGAAATTTAAATACAAATTTATAAATTAATTAAAAATTACAAAATATTTTTACATTGCAGTCAAAAAACTAAACTTGTTTGAAAATTGTATAAAGGAGAATAATTTAGTCTTATCTGTTATTTTGAATCTATCATTATCTGTCATTATTTTTCTAAGCATTAAATTCATAAAATAATGCTCAACAATATGGAATAAAGTTTAAAACAGCCGCGATTACTCAAAAAATTACAATCCAAATATCGAATGGTTAAATTTTCATTTCTGGAATAAACCCCAAATTAAACTTTTAAAAAACGAAATGAATAAAATATAATAATAAAAATGCAAAAAAACACACAGGTTTAATTTTTGACTGCAAAAGAAATAAAATCCATGCACTTAAAATAATTTGAAAACGTTTTCAGGTTCCGTCTCCAAAATTAAAATACTATACCTCATCCATAAACGGTAATAAAACCAATAAAACCTACGGTAATAAAACCAATAAAATAAGGAAATGCAAGAGAAAATATAAAGAGTGGCGAACGAAGAAGTTATGTATGGAAATGAAATTATACCTGATTAGGTAAAACAAGGCTAAAGTTTAACCAAGATATAAAAAAAAAGAGTAAAAAAAACATGCCACTATAAAGAAGATTATTCAAAGAAAGAATTGTTTTAATAAAAATATGATATTCAGAATGTCAAATAAGAAACAAAATAAATGCTCCTAAAGGAAAACATCAAGGGAAAAAACACTGTGAATGTTTAAAAAAAAGGGTTGTTTTTTTTTGTTTTGATTTTTGTATAAAATATTTATAAGTTGTTCAAAGTTGCATCAGGCAATTAAACTGGTATTGATGTTTCCCTCCAACTAACATAACTAGTAGTTCAATTGATTGTATTGAGCTCGCTTAAATATTGTTTTGAAAACTGTAGTGAGAATATTTTTTTATCGCAATTTTGTCACGGATTCCAAAAATACACATTTAGGGCAGTGATTACCACACACCTATAGTTTGATTATTTATATTCTTGAAAACTCAAGATTTATAAGTTAAGTAATTAATCAATAAAGTTGATTAACTAATAAAGCATTAAAGTTAATTAATTAGCTTATAAAATTTTACCAATTTTAAAATGTTTCTGGAGTCTTATTAAGTTAAAACTAATGTGAAATGCCCTGGTGCTTTATAAAATTTGAAACAATGTAAAATGCCCTTGGAGTCAAAAAAGTTCCGTTAATCTCAAAATATTTAGGGAGTTTTATGAAGTTTACTTCAATGTAAAATGCCTCGGATGACATATAAAATTTCAGACAATGTAAAATGTCTCCAACGTCTAATTAAGTTTTACCAATTTCGCAATGCGTTTGGAGCCTTATTAGGGTTGCACCAATTGGAAATGCCCTTGACGCCTTATAAAACTTGAGCCAATTAAAAATGTCCCTGACGTCTAATGAAGTTCTGCCAATTTAACAATGCGTTTGGAGCCTTATTAAGGTGGCACCAATGCGAAATGCCCTTGATGCCTTATAAAACTTGAGCCAATTCAAAATATCCCTGACGTCTAATGAAGTTCTGCCAATTTCGCAATGCGTTTGGAGCCTTATAAGGGTGGCACCAATGCGAAATGCTTCTGATACCTTAAAAATTTGAGTCTTCGTAAAACGCCCTTAATTTCATGTTAAATGAGCCCAAATTCGGAATGAAAATTTTATTTTTCATGTAAAATGAGCCCAAATTCGGGATGAAAATTTTATTTTATGTATGTAAAAATTTCAATGAAAGATCAATTTCTTTCTTAAATAAAAAATTCACAGTGATACCCCTTAAAATTATGTTCCAACACAGCATGAAGAAAATAAATAAAATCCCTAAATTACTGAAATAAAATATAGTACTGAATAAAACATAGATATCATAAAAAGTTGGAAAGATTTACTTTGGTCGTTTCGTGTCCAAAACTATGAAAACGTTTCCAATATTGAACAAAATATAATTCAGAGCTAAAGATTCCTTTGTTGTGGACATTCAGTGCAAAACTTAAGTGCTTAAACAGCTGAACCAATGATAACAGAATTCCAAAAACAACAAAATAAAATCATAATAGTTCCGAAAAAAATATGGGTCTGTTATAGAACTTAGAAAGAAAGTATGAATCCTGACCATTAAATGAAAAAATATTTTCGCACAATTGAAACGGAATTCTGATAAAACCATTAGTAATATTCCTGCTTTATACGAATCCCTTAAAATTTTGTAAATCATAAATTTAAAATCAAATTTTTGAATGAATCAAAAATAGTCCTATTTTTTATTGAATTTGTCTTTTATTATAATCTGTATTCACACTTTTTGAAGTAATTACTTTCATTTTTCAATTAAAATGCTAAGATGAAAATAACAAAACGGATATTAAATATGCATTAGATTTTTCCAAGTTCAATTATGGTTATAATTTAAGCACAATAAAAATTTTCAGTTTTTTTTCGCTAATTTAAATATATCTTGCGTGAAAAAATTTAGCTGTATGCAGAGTATTCTGTAATAACTGCCATTTATAAATAGTTTTATAATCCTTGTCGAAATTAAAATGAAAAAATACACACAATAGAGGCCACAGAATAATATTTAAGCGAGACAAAGACAAATTATGAAGCACTACTGAGTAAGGTGGGAATAAAACAGCAAAGGATTTTTGATTGCTTGAGAAAACTGAGGAGAGAGTATTAGATATCTTCAGGTTTCAATCAGCAATCAAAAAGGGTTTCGATGTTTTTTAAGCTTACCTACTTTCATAATTACTTGTTAGATTTCGATAACATTGTTGTATCTTCTCGCTTAGTTATTATTTAACAACCCCTAATGCGTAAACGTTCTTTTACTTCATAAATGATAAGGTTTCTAAAAATATAGATTAAGGGTGGTCATTATGAAAAAATCCTAATTAGAAGTCTGAATAATAACACACCTTTTTCTACAGTTTTCATTCATTGATAAAAAATAAAAAAAATAAATTAAAGATAAAAAAATTTGTAATGTAGCATCGTTCGGTAATGTAACAGCGCTGAAAACTTTAATAAATATACAGATGATATTTTCGTAAAATAAATCATTGTTCTTATCTTTCGAGAACCCTATCAATAATAAGAACTGTAAGCTATTAGTAGTTCGAAGTATTGAAATAAGAAAAGACATTTTTTTATAAATTTTATTCTAATAAAATAGTACGTAACATTCTTTCAGATTTAAAGCGCAAAGAAGAAATTTCAACACATGTAAAACCATTTAAAATAATTAATTTAAAATTTATAAAGGTACGATTCCAAAAAAAAAATGCTATGCATGCAAAAATTTGACATACTTTTAATTACATTTTTATATTTTAAAATTTATTTTAACAGCAATTCTATAAAGTTATACAATATATTTGAGCAGCTTTTTTTATTTTATTTAAACTATAAAAGCAAAATTCAAGTTATTGTGGAAATAAAAATTAAACTATTATAAATATATATTAATGTTATAATTAATTATTTTGAAAATAATATCGATAACTATTCGTAATTTTTTCTTACAGTTGTTTTTAATAAATGCAACAAATAAATTTATCTTTACTTACGAATGCAAGTCTATTTTCTTATCTTTCGAAAACAATAAATCGTGTTATTTATCAGTTAAATTATCTTAATATTACAAATAAAGTAAAGATATACCAAACTTTTAAATGAAAAACATAATTCATGAAGGTTAAGTCTCAATATTACAAATTTTAGTTGATAAATAATTATTTAATAAAACTGCGTGTATTTATATAAATTTGAAAAGCACACTTTTTGAATTAATTTTCTTCCATCTTCAATCAAAAAAAATACTTTTATTGTTAATTAATAACTATCATTTTATTCATTTTTAAAAAATCATTTTATAGATTTTTATTTTATTTGCTTTGATAAAATATCACTTTATTCTCTTTAGTCATTTTCTCTTTGAAAAAAATATGACTTATTTCACTTTGATATTATCCAATTTTTAAGTAAATATCACTTTAATCATTTTTATTTTATTCACATAGCATATACATATTTTTCAAAATTGCTAACCATAAAAGTAAACTCTTTTGTTTACTTAAAAAACACTTTATTCATTCTTATTTTTTGCCATAAATTTACAATTCAATTTTGGTAAGGAAATATTTAAAACATTCTTAAACTCAAGAAGAAGAAAAAGTTAGCATAAGCTACCGAAAAATATTAAACTAATTAATATATTCTTAAAAATGTATAAGGGAAAAAGCACCAAAAAACCAGCGGAGCAATAAAAGCTAACCAAAAAGTAAAAAAAAAAAAAAAAAGGAACGATCGAAACGAAACCAAACGATAGAAAAAGGAGCAGCAGCCAATAAAATTTCAGTTCATAAAAACAGAAACCAAAAACTAAACTGAAATAAATAAAGGCTGTGGTAAATATAATTAAATAAAACCTTTGATAAAAAGGAATCGACCGTTGTGAGTTGAAGGAAGCAAAAACCAATATGGCCGACTTCTTGTGTCCGTTTATGGATGAAGATTGACGGAGCCCTCGTACCTTGACGAAACGGCAGGAGTCACAGGTATATACCTGAAGCGGTTAGCAGGGTGGTGTATGGGCCCTGGAAACCTACGCTGTGGAGATAGGTAAGCAGCCAAGGGCGCCAGGGCCTTAACATTGTTGCTCGGGTTGTTGGCAAACTTAACGGTGATGGGATCAGTAGCACCCTCTGGTATTGTGTTGTTCAGATGTTTTATGGCACGTTCAGCTTCCATCCTTTGGTCGAACCGGACAAAACCTACACCTTTAGAGAGACCTACAAAAAAGAAAGAAAGAATACTTCATCAGTGATTTCAAAAAGATGAGACTGGCTTCAATCATTTAATTTCTGGTGCACGTGAAGTCACCGCAAAGACATAGTCATTACCAGTTAAATCTTGGCAATATATCGCAAAATTTAAATATTTCAAAATATTGCGATTACGATATTTTATCGATAGATAGATTCATCTATATGGATAATTATTGCATATTTATTTAATTACAATACCATACCATTTAATCACGTTTGTTATCGGCAACGGTAAATATCGGATATGATAATATCGCGAGCATTATCAATAACCATTTTTCCTATTATATATATATATATATATATCCAATTTTGTCAGNTCAACTGATTTTGCCCTCAGTTTGTATTTTATCATTTCTGCCTCTATTATTAATTATATATATATATATTGTAGGAAAAATATTTCAATTCAGAGTAAAATATCGAATACGTTTTTAAGCGCAATGCACATCAGCTTCGTAATAAACTTCTTATTACCACGGGACACCCCCTCCTACCCACACAAACACATATTTCGAATATAAGGCAGCAAAATAACACTTTTTTTTTCACTTGAAAAATGCAGTCAAGTTATTTCCTTTATAACTATCATATTTGACTTTTTCTTTAATTAACAAACTAAAGCATAGTTTTATAACTTGCATCCTTTTAATATTTTAAACGCGTTAAAACTGAAGTTCAATCTCTGATTATTATTATTATCGTTATTAGATTTTATGTAAACATCAACATTATTACTTACTTTATAAGAATCTTAACCAGTCTTCATCAACAAATAAATATGTAAACGATTTATTTTGATACAGTATTATCCAGTATTCAGTCCAATTTATTCCATTTCAACAAATAAAGATAAGAAAAAACTTTTTTTACAAATAAGAAAAAAAACAGACTTCTTTTACACTAACAAGACTATTAATCAAATAAAAGTATTAAACGCATCCTATTTATTAGTTCATTTCCCTAAGAGCTTGATTAAAGTTTCTCATTACTTTTTTTAAACGTTTAACTTGTGCTATTGTTATTAATTTGAGCGTCTTATAATTATTTTTACTTTTTTTCCTTACTCATTAAGCACATTATTTTCTTAAGCATCAAACTATGGACAAAGTAAAGCGAAACCAGCAAAAACGAATATTTGAGTAACGCGGAGTTATTTAGGTAACTATAATAGGTTTCTTTAAAGTGAAATTTCACTTCATAATTTAAAAAAAAAATTATAAATAACCAAATCATCATGCATAAGAACTCTAAAAAGTATTAAAACATAAGCAAAACATTTTAAATAATTTTGGAAATCATTCTATTCTTCTAAAAACACAATTATTTCGCTTTATTCAACAACAGCAACAACAAAAAAGGATATAAATATCATAACTGCTATCAAATGAATAAAAATATACACCACAATACAAAACTATACACAAAAATAAATGTTTATAAACTTACAAAAAACACAAAATTTTAAGTTACAGTTGTGATTTTAAGATCAATATAATTTTTTGATAATTCTAAAAAGATCTAAGACTTAGAATACTATCTTTTTAATCTTCGCGATTTATAGAATTGCATTTTATTCTGACTTGGATTGATTTTTATGACTGTCTGATGACGATCTATGAATAAAAGGATTAAAATATTAGAAAACAATTCGTGTCACAGTTGCAAAATTTTATGACAATTTGTAATTTGATAGTTCGGATAGGTATAAAGTTTCCAACATTATGTGTGCCTAATGCTGCATTCAAAGTCTGAATAATGCACTCACACTTAGAATGGCTCTAAATAACTAAGTATTAAATTTTTTTGAATCAAAATCAAATATCGATATTTTTTTAAGTTAAAACTACATTTCTTTTGATGGCTTGAGAATAATCTTTAAAAAAAGGATCATAAGTTATGACAGCAAAGTTTTGTGGAAAGTTGTTATTGGTACTTCTAAAAGGCCTTGGAACATTATTTTCTTCCAAACCACTATGACCTGCGGAATTACACTCTTTTCAGACTAGTAACGATTCAAAAGAATTAAACATTAAATCATTTTTAATTAATTTTAAATTTCATTAATTAAAATAAGTTAGAGCAACATTTCTTTCAATGCACCATTTGATAAAGACTATGGTTAGATAGCTGTGTTTTTTGTAGATAATCTAGAGATATTAATTAGAAGTTTGAATAACTACGTTTATTTTTCCAAGCCTGTCGAACTTTGTACAGCGTAAAAAGTTTGTTAAGATTGTTGATGATATAGAATGTAAAAGATATTACTGACCGCCACTATTACCTGTGATGTTGTCGCATAGAATTCTGGAGGTGATAATGCGCCCGAAGGGGGAGAACTGAGCCTCTAGGTCCTGCTGGGTGAAGGCCTTTGGTAGGCCACTCACGTACAGATTGGCACCCTTTATGGCTTCGCTGCTCGGACGGGCATACGACACCTGAAAAGAAAAACAAAATTGTCAAGTTTTACAACCACTAATGTATAATTCAAGTTGCTTCGAAAACAAAGAATTAGGCCTTATATAAAGAAAATAATTATATTCAATGGCCGACCGGCCAGTGTAGGGGGTAGGGAACTGTCCTTGCATCAGAAGAAAGGTCATGGGTTCGAATCCCGAGCAAGGCATGGATGTTTCTTTCTGTCTGTGTGTGTTCTATGTCCTTTCTCCTTTGTGTGTGAATGTGTGTGAATGTGACCCGCCCTATAAACGGGTTGTGGTTGTGTGAATGGCGTAACCGAAGTTGAATTCCTGGCCGTAGATGGCGCCACTGAAAAACAGGAACAATCGCACCCCCACTGCCTAAACAGGCATACGACAAAAAAAATTATATTCAATTTCGAATGTTGACATAATAACCAAGTAATTAAGGATATTTTTCAAAGCTCTTTCGCGAAATATTTCTTGAGTGTCTGAAAATCAAAGAAAAGCTTTAATGTTGAACTATTTATGCTACCTTAATGAAAGATATTAATTAGACGTTAAAACGGAAAAATATTCAAAAAAATTTTTTTACTTTTCTTACAAAGAAAAGCTTGCCACTTGGGCAGGATTTTTCCACCGCAGTCTGAATCATTTAAATCCATGATTCTTAATTTTTGTGCAAACTTACATCATACCAAATGAAGCAGTGATGACTTTCGAATAGTAAAAAGTTGTATTAAAAACGTCAGTTACTTTAGAAAAGACTTTTCTCTATTTTGACATGTTTAGCCTTTGTCGTAATCAGTTGGCTAGAATTTGACAAAGCTTAAAACAGCTATATATTAATGTTAGGAGCCTATGACAGTAATAAAAATAACATATTATATGCATAAAAAATTTATTTTATTTAACGAAGGAACCATCGAAAACTACCTCATAAATTTTTTCATAATTTCATAAATTTTCTCATAAATTCACCGAAAAAACAACATTCAATACATTCAGGATCATGGAAAATAACATGAATAATATAAACAAGGAAGTTAATGAATATAAATTAAACATAATACAAATAAAACGCACTGTAACAACTTGGAAATTAAAAATAGCTTAATTAAAGAATGTGCAGAGAAAAAATCTTATTCAGTGAGAAAAGTAAAAAAATATAACAGTTGAATAACCTTAAATCTAATGATCTGATTTTTGCAAATTAAAATCCAATCTTAATATTTTCTAAATATTTGAGCATAGTTTATGTATGGATAATTTGGACCAAATAGAATGGTCGGTAAAATAAAGATCCGCAAAATAAATTTTACTTTTAACCCATTTTTTGAGAGGCCCCATTTACCCATTATATTTAACCCATTTACATTTCAACCCATTTTAACTATTTGAGAGAACCCACATCATTTTGGATACAAATATAAATTTGCATATAATTCCTTTTCCAAATATCATTTATGTAAAAAAATTTAATTTTATAATGAAATTTCAATAAAAATAAAATATTGGAGAATGATCAATCAAAAAACAATTCTATTTGTAAAATATGCATATTTCACATTTTCTTAAAATTACATAATATAAAATGAAAATAAAACGTTAACAAGTCATAATTTTAAATTTCCACCTTTCCAGAACTTTCAACTGATTTTGCCCTCAGTTTGTATTTTATCATTTCTGCCTCTATTATTAATTATCTTCATATTCTTAAGTAAAAAATCGCATTTTCTGCAATTTTCTAACGCTTGGTGGTTAAACATTCTCTGACTCATATCTATTTTTTTTTTGTTGTCTTTATTTCATTTAACAGTGGTAACAGTGGTAACAGTCATTTAACAGTTCATTTAACAGTGGTTTTATTTCATTTAACAATATAAATTTTTCAAGACAAATGAGGACAGGAAAAACATTTTAACGACATTAAATGCTGTTAAGATAATAACAGTAATCATTATCCTTATTGACCTATTTCAGAACTATTAGTATATCCAAGTATACCGACTATTTTTCGAGTTAACATTAAATGAATGGTTTTATGAATTTTATGTTAGTTTAATGAATTATATTTCGTATGTCAAGCAATGTACGTTTTTATCTTAAATTGAAAAATATTAAAACATAAAAGATTGAAGCTTACTATTTTAATCGTAGTGTAATTTTAATTATTAAAAAAGATCTATAAGTTAAGTATTACATATCAGAAAATTTAAAAAAAAATTACTTTAATAAAATATAAATCGCGTCTAGCTAAAAGACATTTTACAATGCCATTTTACCATATTAAATATACTATTTTACAATAATAGTTCTCGACAGAACTTATTTCAATTCTAATTAAAATTCATAATTTAATCAATTATTTTTAAAATTCCGCTTTAAATCTACGATATTTTTTGTCAAGCTTTCTTCATAAAAACATATTTACATCTTTAAAGTTTTACTAAGTTTTTACATAAGAGAGTATAAAAAAAATTACGAAATCATCGCTAACTTTCACGAGTTTCTGCGGATATGTATGGATGTGCCAAAATTTAAAAAAAAAATCACATAAGGAACCAAAGCCAGTTGGTTTAAACCATGGTTTTTTCAAAAATACTAAAAAATATTCAAAATTCGCTTAAAATATTATCAATGTATATTATTTTACTTAATGTTGCATTATTTGTAAGCATTGTTGCGCTTAAAGATTCATTGTGATAAAATACATCTAAAAAAAATAGTTTATTCTTTACTTATTATTAAACCATTAGTACTAAAACATACCTTTTTTTTACCTTTTTTTATTTTTTAAGTATGTACGCAGCTGATTTGACGCTGTTAGGTCCTCTCATCAGTCTATTATTTTCAAATAATTTTTAATTGAAAAACTATAACCTTACATTTTTCATGAAAAAAAAAGACATGATCATTTTGTTAAGCGAATTAATAAAGACGTTGTAAATTGAATACTGCTAATGACATTAAGTAATGCTAAAGTATGACGTTTTCATATTTTCTGACAAAGAGGAAGTCTTTCTTTTTTGTATATTACTAATACAAAATATTTCATTAATTTTTTATTGCATACAAATTATATTAAATTTTTTTTGTACGTTAAGGTGAAGTGTAAAGCAATAAAAGGAAAAGCTCGAGTTCTTAAATATACTAATTAATTTGTTAAAACAATGGCAGAATTAATCAATTACGAAAAATTAGATATTTGAATCGACTGAAAAAGAAGAATAAAAGCATACTTTCGCTGAAATAACAAACCTTTTTTCCGACGGATGTTTATTCAGAGAAAAGTCTTTGAGGTTAATTTCTTAACTTAAACTAATGTCTGCACAAATTTATTAGCATATATGAGTTCAATCCGTCAACACATTAATATTGCACTTTAAAATCCAATAATTAGATCGAAAGTTATTCTGGTGATCAGCTTTCAATTTTGAGAGCAGCGCATATTATTTGGTAATCAAATGTTGCTTTTTTACACACTCGTATATTTTTCTGTGGTCCTACAAAGGTTAAAAAAAACGGCATCGTATTTCTTAAAGCAATCCAATCTTAAGAGAAAATATCAAACGTACCTTTATAGTCTTGTTCTGTAGCCGCAAGCCATTGAGAGTATTTATGGCTTTCTCAGCGTCTTCCGGCCGAACATAATTTACGAATCCGTATCCCAGGCTCTGACCTGCTAAAACGCATAATAAAGAAAAATTTATTGACTTTATCAATTTGTACATTTATGTAGTTACAGTAAAAACATTAAATGAATGCTTAAAAACGATTATCAAATTCACTTTTGTGTTAAATAAAATACAAGTACACAGAAAAAACATCTATTAAATTTGCAGGAAAAAAACTATCAGCTGGTGTGTCAGTATGAAACCGTTTATTTCACAGAAAAAAACTGTTATTTAAAAATGAAAGCTTGTGTTTTAGGCAGATAAGTCTTGTTATTTTACCAAACAAACTCTGTTATTTCAACCAACAAACTCGGTTATTTTGACCAACAAACTCTGTAATTTTAACAAAAAGAAATCTATAAAATAATACTGTGGTCATTGCGAGCAGAATTTATCTGACCATTCAACGCCGGGGTTAGAACCCGAGTTACCTCAAATGAAGGCGGGTATTTTGTCTTCTGAGTCATTGCAACTCTACTGTTTGGCTACGAAGAAAAATTGAAATCATATTTAAGTGCAAAAACGTTTGAAACTATATTGGCCTACTCTTATAAAAATATCTGGCAATTTAATTTACCACCTACAAATTATATCTGAAGACAAATAATACTCAGATAAAGTATCGATTCAACAAGAAAGACGAATCGCTTTTTTTTTATTAACACCGCAAAATAATTTCTGAAAAGTACAGAAGAAATCGTAAAGTAATTTAAAAAAAAAAAAAGATGAAGATGATATCTTACAGTAAGCAAAATTGGATGGGAAAAATTAGAATTTGAACTGTCAGTTTTAATCCGTTAATGATTAGGATGAAAAACAGAGAAAAAATGTTTTATGAAAAACAGTTTTATACCGACTAATATACGGAGAAGATCTATAAAAAAAAACTGGAATTTTTCGCATCGCGGGGCAAACGATTTATAATACAAACAATCTGTATTTATCTGTAAACAATTTTTTTCTGTAAGCAATTTTTTTATGTAAAAAAATATTATATATCATTTTTTTCTATAAAATGTACAGTTTTTTTTTTACTGTGTAAGTAAACTAAAAATCCACTTAAATAGCGAAAACATGAAATTTAAAACCTTATCTAAAATTAAAAGCAATGTCTGATGTTAGAATGCAATATACCTTTAAACTAGTTGAAGGCAATATACCTTTGTAATGTTAATTAATATCTTTTAACAAACCTAAAGAAAAAAACCATTAAACATAAATTTAAAAAACCTAAATAGTGATCTTTATTTGAACTTTCTAAGGTTACAACAAAACCAATGGTATAGATGGGTAATTTGCTGTTTTGGAGTAATTTAACGTATTTTTTTAAAATTTTAAGCAATACTGTTTTAAAAAGTTGTTCGCAATCATTGCCCTTAATTCATAAAACATTTTTTTCCACTACCCCCCCCCCCGATTGACACTCGTCATTCAGGTATTTGTAGGGTAGTAAGGACAGATTGTACAGGGAATGAAAGAACGCCTATGCCTAGTCCGAGATTCGAATTTAGCAACTTTCTTATGTAAGCGCAGCTCCTTGACCACTACAAAATCCAGAGGGGAAAAAATAAAATAAAAAGTCAATTCCAGTAGAAAATTAAATTAAAAAAGTACGCGGAATACAGGTCTCAAATTAATTGGGAAGAAAAAGATTCTAAGATGAAAAAAACGGTTGCGAAATTTATGGAATTACTCGTAAGGAAAGCGGAATGAAAAACATCAATTATATCATATTAGGCTTGATTGTTTGAAGGTATTTCTAGCGATCATCAATAAAATTTGTTTACCCCTACCTAAGTTTAGATTCGTTGGATTTTTTTCTCTTCGCTCATATATTTTTAAAACTGATGTGAGTCTATTTTTACTTAATTTTTTATGAAGATTGTATAAAATGTAACTCATATCTATATATAACTCACGTTCTACTATAACTCACGTTCATATTGAAAGTGGCCCTTGCTTGTGAAAAATCTTGAATATATTTGGCACCTTGTTGAATAAGAATTTTAAAACTTCTTGAAACGTAATTTGATATAAAAAAAACTTTTTTTAGCAAATGACAAAAACATACTAAAATCAACAATGTTCCCCCGATGTAGTGAAAGGGAATATGTCCGTCTCTATATTGTAAAAAAAATGCCCGTTTTGGAATAAAAAACATTTTTAGAGCAGTTTGGAACCAGGTTTGAAAAGATTTTTGGCGCAATTTTGTGCTAAATGCTTCTTTTAGAGCAAAAACTTGAAAATAAATAATTAAATTGTGCTAAATTGTTGAAATACTACACTGTTAGACTTTTCATTCTAATATTACGGTAAAATAACCGGCAGTAATCTATACATTCAATTAACAGCAAAGTGTACGGTAAAGAACGTTTTTTACTTTGATGGTTTTGAAACAGTTTACAACTAATATTATTAACAAACCATGAATACAAAACTATATTGGCTTTTAACCATTCACATCTAGCATGGTTTCAAAAGAGTAAGAAAGAAATTTAGCTGGACATTGTAGTTAGACTTTTCGTTTGGTAATGGGCATATTGGAAGTGGGTTGAGTTGTGTTTTATCGAATGAACCGTGGAATGTAGCGAATTAGTTTAACTGGTTGTTTTCAACTAAAGAGATGGGAAATACTACACTGTTTTGTGTTAAACAACTTTTTGGTTCTGCCATCGAGGCATTCTTGATTTAATCAGAAAAAACGGTACTTAATTTCCAACTATATAAAAGAAATGTCTACATTTATGTTTATGCTTACATTTTTTTTAAAAAATTAATACAAAAACCAAAACAAAATTACTCAGTATTCTTATAATTCACAAGTTTGCACAGTTTTCTTTCATATACAAAAACACTTTAAATTAATTATAACTAATGTCGATAAAAATGCTACAAATATAAGCCTTTAATTTTCGATATAAAATAAATAATAATTAATTTATTTTATATCGAAATTTATATCGATATTTTAAATCGTATTTTATTCAGATTTCAGAAAAATGATTATATTTTTCTAGGAATATAGATGTGTAAAACACATTACAAATATACCGATGTACTTTTCGATAAAAAAATAGAAATATTTCCATGTTATTAGCTGCTTTCTAAATTTGTTTTATTCAGATTTCACAAAAATAATAACATTTTGCTTTGAATATAAACTTTTAAAAAAACGCCATATTCTCATTCAATCTCACCCGTTGTATGCTAAAGAATCAGACAACAGAGCGTGCCGTAATCATCTGTATTTTTAAATTCCTAGTCAAATATACTCATATGACAATTAAGCATCAGGCAAATATGTAAGTGAACGGAAAACAAAAACGGCTATCTAGCAAATCACTATTATAGAAATTCATAAACTGTTAGATTGCTGGAAGGAACTGAGAAGAGTTGAATGGTTATAAAAAACACCTTCAAATAACGATGGAATCATAAAAATTTAACAATATGGTTTTTGTGCTCATATGTAAATAAGCCCACACATTTTAATGGATTAAATGAATAGTTTGAATAACTCTGGATTGCTGATCTATATCCGTAAAAACAAGAGGAAAAATACAATTAAAAAACTTAAATGCTAGTTTCTATTATACCCAGTAATATTGAACTGAAATTAATATTTTATTTTAATTTTACCTAGTGTTTGTAGCTGTTAATTGATTTTCATTGTTCTGAGATAAATGTACCTGAAATTTGTGTTTAAAAGTAGCTTCAAACAAGATAGACGTAGTTAAAACCCTTAGCATTTCTTAAACATGTAAAGAAGTAAGTTTCTTTTTTTAAATTATTTATAAATGTTTTGAAATTTCTTAAAATTTTGGAAGAATTCGAAATCTCTTACTTATCAATCTTTAAGTACAAATAGAATGGCTATTTATGTTCAGTCTTTGAGATATCTTAAGTGATGACTCACACAGCTACTGAACATCTGAATATTCAATTACTGTTTGTGAATAAGCAACCTTTCATGAAATATACATTACCGATTTGATGCTATTTTTCTAAAAAAGTTCCTTTCCATCAATAATTTTTAAAGGGGTGGGGAGAATTGAATTTAAGAAAAAGCTTTATGAATAAGCAATATTTCATGAAATATACATTACAGATTTAAAGCTATTTTTCTAAAAAATGCTCCTTTCTATAAAATTTTTAGGGGTTAGTCGAATTTAAGGAAAAGCTAGGCAAGATAATGAATTGTTTTTTTTAATTTCTATAAATTGAATATTTTTGTAACACTAAATAATCAATTTAATTAAAGGTATAATCAATTTGTAAAGGTATTTAATACTGTCTATCTTGAATTTCACTGCTTACAAAATGCAAATTTTTAACACAATATGGCCAGAAAAATATTTATCAATTTTAATAAGGCTTTTCTTTTCTTTTCTTTCTTTCTTTTTTTTTTCTTTTTTTTGGTAACTGATGAAAAAGAAAATTTGGTAAATATTTATTATCATTAATTTTTAAAATTCAAGAATGATAATAAATAAAATTTGAAAAAAATAGACTTATGAAAAATACTATAATACAGTCGAACCTCGCTAACTCGAACCTCGATTTCACGAATTTTTCGATATCTCGAAGGAGAAAAAATTCCCTTCAAATTTCTTATACACTCAATGTTAAAAAAACTTGATTTCACGAATTTTTTTCTTCTAATCCCTTTATAACTTGAATTTTTTTTCTCCATAAATAGTGTAGATTTTTCTTCTGATAATTAAAAACTATTCCAAAAAAAAAAAATTTAAAATAGAAAACCAATTCTCATAATGATAAACTTTTTTTAAAAATTGGACATAAATACGTCAGTGGCATGGAATGATGTGTCTTCCGCTACGATAATGAATGGCTTCAAGAAGTCTGGATTCATTAAAGATCACGAAAGTAGTCAAACAATCAATATCGTTAATTCTGCTGAAAACTACACCGAAAATGATTGGGACAGATTGACCAGACTCATGAAACTTGATGACATGGAATTTCATGACTTTGTAAACGTAGATGATGCAGTAACAGTGTATGGTCAGTGGGATGATAATGATATCATCGCTCAAACGAAAGCTTCTTGTGAACTATCAGAATAAGAGGATAAGGAAATTGAAGATTTACCACCCAATGTTACGAACAAACAAATACTTTCTGCAGTGGACACTGTAAGGAGATTTATTGAGAGGCAGCCAAATATGTCAGAGGAGACATTTAAAGCTATAGTCCACTTAGAAAGGGTTACAGACAAACTTCCTTACACATCTCTAAAGCAAACAACAATTGAATCTTTCTTTAAATGAAAGTGTAAAAAGTGTTTTTAGAATAAATATGGAATAGTAAATAAGGTATGTAAAGAGCATTTTTCTTTATTCTACCATCGATAACATGCTATTTTCGATAATTCGAATTTTCGGTATCTCGAATTTTTTCTCCTCTCCCTTCAAGTTCGAGATATCGAGGTTTGACTGTATAATAATTTGTCATATCGCCACCTTCAAAAGAAATAGCGCCATACAAAGCCAAACAAGGAAGATTAGTCCTTATACTACACTGAAGGAAAAGGTTTCCCTCTATCTCTTCACGAAGCGGATTTTATTCATTAGTCACGATATTTTTGGTATTTATCAAGTATCGGTATTCATCGACTGTTGGTGATCCTATTTATCGAATTTGCGATGTTTCGTGATATTATATATTTAATATCTTTATCACAACTATTAAAAACTATCGATATTTGACGTTATTTTGAAATATTGTCCAACTCTAGAAATGAACAAAATGTGTGTTACTTAATTTTTGACTGAGATTCCAAAAATATATATTAAAGGTGGCGATCACATAACACCTTATAAATATAATAACCGATTTCTAGATTGGCAGATGGTAATGGCTAAAAAGAAGAATATTAAAAAGCATTTTAAATTAAATGTACAAATAAAAAATATCCGTTGAATTATGAAATTTTAGAACAATTTTTAATTTTGTTAATTATGTGTCAAGGAAGTATCTGTTACGTTAAAGAAGTTTGAGACTTATATTCGATTTTATTTTCAATTTCCTTTATTTTCGATTTCATCATTTATAAATTTTATACTTGTTTATCACTTAATAAGCATGCGAAAATGTTTTAAAAATCTTCTATGATGGTTTTTAAATAAAGTGAAACAAATAGATGTTCCTCGTTTTGGATATAATTAAAAATATTCTGCTTGTTTTAATTTATTTTGAAAAAAAAATAGATTTAAAAGCGTTATCTGACTTTTTATTGATCTTTAAACGTTATTATTTGATAAAAGTGGGAAATTCTTAAAATGAAATTGGTTTTTTGAAAACTCAGGGACTTCTGTCCATTTTTACCAAAACTGACGATGTATGTTGTATTTTAAGAATTTGAGAAATTAATAACACTGAAGTTCGGTTCTCTCTGTGAGTTATAACTCAGTGAAGATGGGCTGTGATGGTGAAAAACGGTTCTTGTCCACGTGCAGGGGGAGATTGGCTCCTGTCCAAACTGTCCTGCGCCTGCGTTCATCTCGACTAAAGGTTGTATTGCATTATGCAATGGAAATTTATCTGCTTTTTGCATTCAAAAAGGGTTTATTTCCTAATTAGTCACTATGCACTAGTCACTTAGTCACTTAGCACTTAATTAGTCACTTAGTAAAACGATTTTTTATACCTCCTACTCTCACCACTGAAACTTAAGGGGAAATGCAAGCTTTTTTCCTTTGTAAAGCCTAAGATATTATCTGAAAAATAATATTAATGCTTACAGTAGAAGGAAATATTCTGTCAAAGAAAACTTTACGTCACTACTGTTTCTATAAATAATCCCAAACGTTAAAATGATCTGTTCCTAAAAAAAAATTTGGTAAAATTTGAGTCGCGAGGATTTTATGAAAGACTTTATATTTTGAATGTATAATACGCAAAAGAAAACCGTAAATCGTGAATAACGAAGCATAAAGTTAAGAAAAGCAACTTTAAGGACGTTTTAAAAACGAAAATAGAAAATAAGCACCTTTAAGTACATTTTAAAAACGCTACGCACTCTGTAAACTGAATCATAATATTGAGCGAATCCTAAATAGCTGAGAAAAGTTCCGATGTCGTTAACCGGATAATTTCACAGCAATGTTGTGAGAAGTGTAAGTTATACTTATAACCTTGTCTCTGATGAACTTTTGATACAGTGATTAAATACGGGTTAAAATATTTTAATTCTAAAATTCGAAGTTGGTCTATTTCTGCACATATTTAATAATGTTATTAGATGTGTATATCCTTCTCGCTATGTTGCTGGTAAACACACAAAAAAAAAACACTTTTTTAAATACGGATTGCTTAATGAAAATCAAAGCGCATTTCTGCAGATATTTTATAGCAAAGTTATTAGATGTGTATGTCCTACCTGTAACCTTGTCCCTGATGAGTTTACAGGATTCAACCTCTCCAATAGAGGAGAAGAGAGACCTGATTTCCTCTTGGGTCATAGTCTGTGGCAGGTAGTTAACAATTAGGTTCGTCTTGGAATCTTCACATCCACCGTTCTGCTGACCGCCGCCTCCCTCCATACCGTTCATGAGGCCGGCTGAAATAGAAAAAACATGGCTCGTTAAAAAAAGGACTTGAAGACAAATAACAAACTTTAACATACTTTTAAAAGCAACTCGTCTTTCCTGTCTGACTGAACCCCTGTCTTAATATCGCTAATAATCGCGAAGGCTCAAGCATGCCTGGAAATATCAAGCTGCGCATGGAAATATATTCCACAGATTTTCCTTCGTAATTTCCCCCACCATTCATTTTTTTGCTGGCAACTGTGCATTTTCTTGTTTTTCAACTCTTCTAAGTTTTCAATCTTCACGTCATATTAAATAACGTCTACCCCAATATATTTTCACCAGTTTCCGATTTACGCCTGCGAGACGTAAACGAAATTCATAAAAACAAAACAAATAATAATAAAATTGAACAAATATGGCAAAAATATTCTAAGTACTACATTTCTATGCTTATTTCTGGACTTATTCTAAATCTGACATTTCAGCGAACAGTTGAGTCCCTGTATCTAACGGCCTAGTTTGGCCCTTACTTGTAATCGGACCTTAGTTGCAAAGTTATGCGTCCTCATACGGAGAAAATATACATTTAAAATTACCAAACTTCATAATAAAAAAGTAAAAATAAAACATAATTCTGGTTAATGAAACCAAAATATACGGTATTTAAATCATTCTTTTAGTAATTTTTCAGTTCACATGTTTCACCGGAATTTCTAGTTTTCAAAATTCTAGTCTTTATTACCACACATTTAGTAAAAAAAATACAAAATTGACAAGTAAATTTAACCGAATAAATGGTTCTTATGCTGTTCTCTAAATTATCATGATAAAATTTCTAAATTATACCAGATTTACCAATATTCATTACGCATTATAAAACTATTATTTATTGCATTTTACTAAACTCGTTACCAAAGCACTTCAGTAAAAAGCACCGAGCTTTTGTGTGCTTCCATATTCCATAGAGAGAGAAACACAGAAAACTTTTACCATATTCTGGCAGTTATTTTCTGGTAGATGTTTGGGTAACCGACTCCAATATCTTTCTCGTTCAGGCAATTAAGTTTCTGAATGCTATTTTTAAATTAACTTATAGTTTGAGATATGTTTCAGTGAAATTTATTTCAATTAATAAATTATCTAAAAATATTTTAATGATTGTACAAATTCACGCAAGAAGTAATTATAATCAAAAACACGTATTTCTTTTATGTATTGATAAAAAAAGCCGCGAATTTCTTATTGGTTTATGCATAAGTGGCTGTGTATAGAATGCATTATCGGATAAATGTCAGCCATGTTTTTGAACTGGCTAACTGAAGTCGAAGATTCCAATGACCGAGGCTAAATTTCGTTGAAACAGTCTCGATTTTATCCTACAAAGCGCATGTGGTTGTATGCTTATTTGTATAAACCTTTAACTTAAAGTAATAAAAAAAAGAAAATCTTATGGTTTTAAAACGCTTTATCTGGGCACCAAATTTTAGTCACCAAAACTTGAAATTACACAACGTTGCTTAAAATATTGCTCAAAAAGAAAACTCGTTCTCTTTTGTTGTGATCCATTTTTAATAATCCTGAACTGTTAGCAGTCATTTCATTTCATTCGTCATTTAATTGCGCAAATTCGTCATTTTATTGCAGCAGTCATTTAATTGCGCAAATTCGAATCTTACGCATCAATATATTTGGATTTAATTCTATTTCCTTCGCTTTCAATTGTAAAAAAAATTAACGTTGAAGAACTTAGAGCTTTGAAATCTGCTTACTAGTGTAAAATAGTATTGATCAAAAGTCATTGCAAATTAAACTATTTGAATTCTGATACATAAAAGCATTCAGTTTAATGGGTTGTAGAGCAGTGGTTAAGGATTAAATGAAAATAATAAAGTCTTCTGTTTTTCTCACTTAATCGTCTGGTTCTGCCTAACCAAAGGAGCTTCAAGAGATGCTTGTAAAGAAATACTTTGAGATGTCTACGGGATATTTTAGGAGGGAATCCGCAATTCGGGGATTTTTTTTATTTAAATATTTTTTTTAAATATTTTTAGACATTTTGAGAAAAGTAAAAGACATTCCTATTACATGCGATTTATTTCAATTTACCTTTCTATTAGTTAGGTCAGTTGGCAGCTTTACAGTGACAGCTCAAAGTTCTGAAGTTTATAAATGTGTTTTTAACAAAGGTTTGAATATTATTAAGTAATAAATCAAAGTTGTGAATATTTTTTATTAAGAATTGTTTTCTAAAACAGTCATTATTGTTTTGTTTCTTTACATTTTTCTATTACGTGTCAATTTGAATGTTTTTATTTCAATAACTTATTATTGCCAAAAAAATTTAAATTTTTTAAAGAGGGATAAATTTCAATTGATTTAAATTCTTAAAATTCACTTCAACACATTTTAAATAGGTTTAACTTAATAAAGAGTGAATCGAGCATAGTTTGCAGAGCAAGCCATATAAGATTGCTTAGCAATCTTCGGGGATTGGGGAGTGTCAGCGAAAAGGAGGGGGGGTCTAGTTTATTTAGTTTAGTCTGCTAGTTTTTGTTTAGTAGCTGCTCTGCTAATTTTTACTTAAAAAGTAATAACTCCTAGCCTTCAATTTCAGATTTGGGTTGGAAACTATATATTGCATATATCAGAGGTGGCCAACCTGCGGCTCGTGAGCCACATGCGGCTCTTTGAAAAAAAATTTGTGGATCTCGATAAATGTACCCGAGTTCCCCTTTAATTCTTGTACTATTATATTTTTAAAAATTATTATCGTTCCGTATGTGTTTCAAAATGTCTTTTAAATTACTGAGAACAAATATGAAAGACTAAGAGCAACGTTGTTCAATTCAAGGTGAGTTTTCCATTTCCAATATAATTATGACACAAAAAGCAGCTGGAGAATTAGAATTAATAGAGATGCAAGAAGATCAAGCTCTACAATTAAAATAAGTCGACGTCTATTACTGAATTTTGGAAATTTGTAGCAGAATCGAAGTATCCTGAATTAAAAAAGGCTGATTGTAGAATTATTTCAATATTCGGAACAACGTACATATGTGAATCATTTTATTCCACTTTAAAATTCGTGAAATTTAAAAACCGATCAGTATTAACTAACTATCATCTTAAAGAATTACTGAGAAGTGCTGACACCAATCATTCACCAAATTTTAAAGAATTATCAAGAGAAGTAAAATAAATATGTTTAATTTTTAATATTTAAATTCAATGCACATATTTTGTACTTTTACTTATATGTTCTCAATAAATATAATTTATGGATAGAAAAATTTTTTAATACCTTTTTTCATACCTTTTAAATACGTATTTATTTGCGGCTCGCGAAAAACTTCAAATTTTGAAAAATGGCTCGACTATCAAGGAGCTTGGCCACCCCTGGCATATATTGTGTCAGAAAAGCGCGAATTTGAAATAGGTCATGGAAAGTTTCGGAAAAGGTAGACATTCCTTTCTACCATAAGAAAATAAAACGATATAAATGTATTTTCACTGCAACAATTTAACTAAGAGTAGTTTATGTATTATGAAAAACACACAAACTACTCTTTGCTCAATGAGAACTGCCATCTACCATTAAAAAAAATATATTAGTCGGAACCGTATTCATTGTATCCTTTCTGTTAAGTTGCCATGGTTACATAGGTGTCATGAAGACGCCAGTTATTTTGGGTCACGCAGTATTACTATTCAATATTTTGGCGGGTAAAGAAAAGAACAAAAGTGTTCCAATATTAATCTTCGACAGGAATCTCGTATCTAACGCCTATACATCCCCCACCCCCCAATGAATAGGTGTGTTTTGTTTTATAGCTGAATGACAACTTAGCATAGCCTGACGACAAGACTTGATAAATGTGTTTCATTCAAGATGTTTTGTTAACCTACAAAAGGTGTTAAAAATTACAGATTGATTTAAATAAGTTAAACGTTTTATGTCGTCAATGATGCTCAGTTTTTAATTATACAAATACATTGATGAATTATGATTAAAAATATATAAAAGTGATTAACAATTTTTAATACATATTTTAAGGAAAATTATAAGAAATAACTAGTAAATTTGAGCAAAAGGAATCAGTGGTGACAAAAAGAATCAGTTTTGAGAGGGGTTAGTCAAGGAAGTATTAACAGTTCTAAAATGTAATATTTCTTATTTTCAAATAGCTTCTTAGATAGATAGTTCTTCTAAGACAGATAGACTAGAGGTGTATTTTTTCCTTAAGAAAAATTGTTTTTTACTTTGTAATTATTTTTTGGAGGAACTGACATAAAAAAGAGCAATAACAGTTTCACGAGTTGCGTTAGAACAAGAGGCTCGTAAATATTTTAAATCATAATCAACCAACTTTTATCTTTGAGTTTATCATGTTTACTGTTACGATGTTTACAGTTGCAATGTAACAATGTTTACTGTTGCAATGAAGCAATGAATACTGTTGGAATGCAACACTGTTTACTGTTCCAATGTTTACTGCTATCTATATAAACGTAAGCAAAATAATTGATTCCACTCGCGGCATAGGAAAACAAATTATTGAAACTACCAAGTTACAAAATTTAAGAATCACTAGCTTTTGAGAGGACAAAAATATTTAGCGATTAATCTATGCGTGATTTAGCGGGGTGTGCTTTAAAAAAGAACTCATAAATATTTTCAACAATAATATGTTCGTAATAATATGTTCAATATTGTTTACTTTGAGCCACATGAACAGTGCAAAATAATTAATTCCAGCAGTGGTTTAGTAAAAGAAAATGCTGAAACAACCAAGTCACTAAACTTATAAGTCACTTGCATTCAGGGAGACAGTAAATAATGGATTCATAATTCATAAGCACGTGATTTAACGAGGAGCGTTATAAAATGTGCTCAACAAAAAAAAAGACAATACGCAAACGTAACAAAATAATTAACATAATAAAATTAATGTAACAAATCCACGCAAACGGTTAAAAAAATAATTAATCTTAGCAGTAGCTTAGGAAAATATTTTGTACAAATTACCATGTTATTAAGTGAAAAAGATCGGAAAACAATGTCTTACTCAATTTCCATAAACATATATGCGGCTCTAAACAGCGGGATAATCGTAATGCTTCTACAGAAAAAAAAACTTTTACTTACACATTTATGTAACCATTATTATTGAAAGAAATGTGATATAACTAAAATTGCCACTGATCGTTCAGTCAGACGCAAACGTAAAAAAAAATAATTAATTTTAGCAGTAGCTTAGAAAAATATTTTGTTCAAATTACCATGTTATTAAATTAAAAAGATTGGGAAATAATGCCTCACTCGATTTCCATAAACAATAATTGTTGTAGATATATGCGGATCTAAACAGTGGTATAATCGTAATGCTTCTACAGAAAAAAAAACTGCTACTTACACATTTATGTAAATATTATTATTGAATGAAATGTGATATAACTAAAATTTCCAGAGATCGTTTAGTTAGTAAGCACTGTCCCAATTTTTCCTTAAATAAATCATCTGTTGAATTTTTATTTTATTTTGGGGGACATAACTAATCAGGGGTCTGTCCAGGTCAAATTTACTACCATTTAGCAGTACCTTCACAAATTCAACTTTAGGAAAAACGGTAGTTTCACAAAATACTTTTTCTTAAAATTTTATTTTTGTATCCCGTAAGAAACGATATATCCATATTTTTACCATATTTTTGTGTTGATTTCTTAATATAATTCTTAATTTTCACAAATTACGTCTAAATTTTCACAAAATAGTTACCTCTCAGAAAACCTAGACAGACCCCTGCTAATAAAATAGATGATGGATCCGAATACGCGATTTAAAGATGCGTACTATAACGAGCAGTTACTGATTGTTATAAATACTAATAGAACTGTTAAGTTTATTTTTACCTACGTAAATGTGTACCTGGCTTTGATTTAGAAATTACAAACGAGTCACTAAGTAAGAAAAAAATTTAAACAATGATCGATTGAATTTTTAGACAGTTGTCATTATATTTCCAACAAAAAAAAATATATTACTTACACATCTGCTTAAAAATGTCATTCGGCGTTCGTTGACTCATATAGTCTCTTTCAACAGAATCGACTGAATGATACAAACTATTCGTCGTCAACCTCATGACTATCGATTATTGAAAAAACCTTTAACATGTCACCCTACTAATCATTCCGAAACTAAATAAGAAACGTACATGAGTCATTAGATATTTCCACGTCGGGCAAAACAGTAAGGGAAAAACCTATTCCGAAAACAGGCAGATTGAGAGAAAGAAAAAAAACCGATCGTCCAGAAAGAATGTTATTCAATTCTAAATGTGTATTTTATTTTTTATTTATTTATTTATGTATTTTTAAGCTTAATCCGTTTTAAAGAACACGTCATACTGATCGTATTACAATAAAAAATATATATAATAAATAACTAACTCCTTCATAGTTATAATAAATGTCATCGTTATAAGAGAACAAAAATGAAAGTATAATTACTTGTCCTGTTCGTTTTAGTGTAAGAAAATATATCACAAAACTCTTTTTAACTATTGATTATTATTTTGATAAAGAATATAAAAATATTCATAAATATGTGAACATGGTAAAAAGAAAATATATGTAGCCAAAGATCAAGAACTTGTTTTAAAACAACTTGTTAATTAAGTGGGGTTTTAAAACAAAGTTATTAATTATTTTTATTATTCAAAGTTATTAATTATTTATTTAGTTATTAATTATTTTTTTGCATGTTATGCAAAAAAATATTTAATAACTAAATATTTTTATTAGTGTATGTATGTAAAAGTTAGTTTACTTCCCTGATTGTATGTAAAAAATTTCGTAATTAAGAATTATTTACATTAATGTCCTAATTTAGCTGTATACAATTTTTAACATTAATATGAATTTTTTGTTCGAAAATACAAAAATTATTTATTTTATTTATTAAATCAATGCGAATTTTATTACAAATGAGCTGGAGGTTGACAAGGCAATATGTTTTTTCAATTAAAAATTATTTTAGATTAAGAAAATGATGAAAAGAAACGAAAAAGAAAAATTGACTTAATAAATATAAACATATAAAATAGTATAGGTATGATTTAGTTCTAACGGTTTGAAAAGTAAAGAATAAATTACTTTTTAATTATTTATTTTAACATAATGGAGCTTTAAGTTTAACAATATTCTTATTGATGTATTGTAGCTTCAAATAGATAAGGTAAAAATACTTTTAAAATGTTTTTAGTGAATTTATTTCCTTTCTTAAGCAGATTTTTTTTAAATATAATAGGAAATGTACTTTGAAAAATGCAAAAATATACAGTGCTCAAATCAAAAAATGGACCACCCTGAATAACTTTTGATCTAATGATCGGATCTTAACGTTTAAGGACTCAATCTTAATGGTTCAAAGGGGCGACTTCAAATATGCTAATTCATTTGCACAGATGATATTTTAACTTACGAACTCAGACACAAAAACAAACTCTTTCTGAATAAACATACCTTTTTTCGACAGATTCGAATTTTTGACCCCCAAAATGTAGGGGGTAGCCTCAATCTGGGAAATATGGTCCCAATAGTTAGGTCAGGAGATCGGTCCAAAGTTTGAACTCCTTAAGGTTAATTTTACTTTTTGCGTCTTTCGCCATACCTCGAAAACAATTTAGACGAATTTTAAAAAAAATTGCAGTTTTTTTCTTACAACATTTCAAAGAATATAATTTTACCTGACCAAGTACAAAGTTTAAGCGATCGAAATCTGTGGAAATCAGTTCCAAAAAAATTTTCAAAACTCGATTTCTCAGGCTGAATCGACCGAATTTGCTCAAATTTTGTATTTTGCATGATGTAAAAATATTTATACTTCACAATTCAAAATTTTTTCGACTAATATTAAGTAAAATAATGAAAAATAATAAATAAATACTATAAGTTCTTTTTTGCGTGGAATATCTCTTTGGATAAAGAATTAAATAATTTTGTGAAATTTTTTTTTTCAATTAGCTTGAAAAGTTCTAGAGATATAACGAAATACGCATAAAGTAAAATTAACACAAAGGAGTCCAAACTTTGAACAGCTCTCCTGACCAAATTATTGGGACCATATTTCCCAGATTGCGGCTACCCACTATATTTTAAGAGTCAGAAATCCGAATCCGTCGGAAAGAAACGCATGTTTATTCAGAGCATTTTTCAGGGTGGTCGGTTTGTTAATTTGCTCATTGTGCATAAAAATACAGCATACATACAATACAATTTTATTTATAGCGGTAATGAAAAATAGTTATAAATTAAACTGAAAAAATAAAATTTAGAAAACGTTTCATTCCTTATATTTTTATTTATCGATTAAATGCACGTTTCATTCCTTATATTTTTATTTATCAATTAAATGCACGTTTCATTCCTTATATTCCTTATTTACACTTTTAACTGCAGCAAACATAATGCATTTAACAAGTAGATTAAAAGAAACTTTGAGAAACTTTTTAAATAATTATATGGTTGGTTGGTTCTAATGCCACTTGATACACGGGTAAGCCTGCTTGGTAAAACCGAGCAAATTTAAGGCAGAGTGTGCGTTTCTTGTTTTTCATTAGCGCCATCTATGGCCAAGAATACGATTTCTGCCACACCAAACGTCACAAACGTTTTATAGGGCAGACCCATTCATACATCCATTCATTCATCCACAGATCGTAATTTTGACCTGAATCAGAGAACGATCGATCTCCAATCTGGTACCCCCAGAGGTAGAAATAATTATATTATTTAACTAATTTTAAAAACTACAGAACATGACACGTCCATTTTATTTAAAGCATTTTTAAAAAACATTATGAGTAATTACATCACATATTATGACTCACATCATTAACATCAAGGAAAGCAAGTTTCTTCCACGATAAAAAAAAATCACCCCAGAAGAAATAAGTTTATTCCAACCCTGATGCAAAACTCTTTTTCCAAAAGAAATATCAAATATTTAAACAGTTTTTTAAATACTGTATAATTGTATTCTAGTTTAAATAATAGCATTAATTTTCGAGCATTTTAAGCTATTATTTTTAAATTAGAACTGAAAATCTTTTCAAAATATTTGGAATTCTGGATTTTTTTTTATGAATCTCTTAAAATATTAAAATAACTAGTTTTTTTCTATCTTAAACATCTTTTCTATATTAAAACAGCATAATCAAATTTTATTAACACCAGTAAATTAGCAAATCACATTCTAAAAATAGATATTACTAAAAACATCCTATTAAATTCTTAATTACAAATAGCATGCTAATTTTTATAATCAAATAATGTTATGTATGAATTCTCAAACCGACTCTTGAATATATTATGATATATAGGTTTTAAAATTCACCATAAAACTAATAAATAACTATAGTGTAATAACTTTTTTTTAAAAAATTAATGTGCATCTCGTCTGTGATCTCTGAAAGAGATCGACAACCTCATGTTGCAGTCAGAATGCACTAAAGGCGATGCTATCAATGATTTTATTTTAAGAGTTGAAAGTTATTTTAGTCATCGCATCATTTAAAGCTATCTAATTTTTACGATATAAAATTAAAATGTAAATTTAAGAGACATTCTTAATTTTTGTAAATCAGTTCTATTATTTATAATTGGTAAATTTGTTTTCACACATAATTATAACAGAAGGGACAATTTTTATTGTCGCAATATTTTATTCATCGATCTGCTTTTCATGACGCTAATGCAAGTGACATTTCAGCACTAAGAAAATGACACTAACTAAAATCAAAATCATTTGCGAAAAATTATGTAGCTCACTTTTTCTGTCTTGAATAATCTTTTAGTTTTCGTCATTTGTTTAAAGTTTCCCGGCATACTTTGAATCAATGAAAAGCACTTTTTTTGTCAAAAAACAAAGTAACTTTATTTTTTCGAAATTGATCTATGGTCGAATATGATCCTATGTTTTACAAATAAAAACGGATCGCCATATATGCCAATTAGTTCAGAAACAGCGAATTATTAAGTAATAAAATTATCCCCAAAAATTTGGATAGCAATTTTTCTAAAACTTGATAATTTCACACTTTTGATAATCTACCGCAAATTTATACCACAGATATTGTCACTTCTCATAATTTTTTTCACACAAATAGATTATTTATCAATGAATTACATATGATTCAGTTCAAATCACCTACACAGATTATATATATTAAAAAAATCAAGAAATTCCACAAGAAGAAATGGCAAGGTTTTAAATCCCGAATCCTTGGAAATGCAATAGGATATATAACCCAATGATTCGGTCATCCTTGCTCATTCTTAATTATGGGGTCACTTGAAGAGCAGAGTGGCAGACTATGCCTTAGACCTGCGGTTCCTAAATGGTCTTCAGGATGGCAGGGGTTTCAAAAGTTTGAACCATCAGTTATGATTTTCTAAACTTGGTATTAAAATAAATTTCTCTAAGTATGAAATTATTTAATTAAAATACTTGTAAATAAAGAAAATTCGAGCAATGTTTCTTTCTTATAACAATATAAATGACTGAATTATGAAAAAAGATATGAAAAATTGCATCAGAATTTCGCATCAAATAAAAATAATCAAATTCACCAATGAAGAAGTACATTATGTTTCTCTAACAACCATTTTCTAAGTTTATTTATGCCCGTTTTCGCTTTTATTTTGGATTAAACCGTATTTCACCTCATTCAATTTCAGTTTATGCATACACTAAAACCAAACTAAGGACTAAACTAGATGCCAATTTCCTCCTTCATTCTAAATATTTTCAAAATAATTAATAAAATTTTGATCAGAACATATTTTTTAAAATAATTAATTGCATTTCGTTAATTAATATGTTCCACAATCGCGAATGAAATTTATTCATCAAGTCTCGGGGTTCCGCAGAAAGAAGGTAAACCATTTAGGGTTCCACAGTAGAAACAAATTGGGAACCGCTACCTTAAGACTGCTCCTGAAACGAAATTTTCTCTATAATTATCTGATTAAAAACTTGATTAACACGCAGCTAATCAAACCATTTGTTTTGTTTAGTGATAAGGTTGCTTCAACTGACTCCAGATAAATTGAAGAGGATAATTTCAAATCTGAAGGCAGTTAGTTTTCTTCTCTTCTATCGGCTCAAATATTAAGAATCATTTCTATCAAAATTGCTCGCTTGTTTCTGATTTCGAGTATTTATTCGGTATTGCATCTTGTTTTCATCATAAATTGAACTCTTCCCGATTTGTGCTGAGCATGCCATTGCGTCAATGAGGAGTTAATTCAAGGAGTCATTCTATTTCAGGGGTGATTCCAGACTTTTTGTGACTGGTTTACTTTTGCAAAATTTGAAAAAATCTACTTATAATTTTGTAAATGATTTTATGTCCAAAAGCACGAAAACCATTTCTTTTACGGAATTTTAGTTTTAAAATTATGAATTAAAGACGTAATTGATTCTGTTTTTCAGAAAAAAAGTTTTGTGGAGTGTCCATTACTGGACCTGAATTTCTCCTAAAATGACCCCACCATAGTTTTTCCGCACTAACTTCACTACACTGTGCTAGTGTAGTTCATTTATGTGGCTAGAATGGACAAACTTAATAGCTTATCAAGTAATCATTTATTACAACTCGGAAAAGCATAGTTTTTAGCTAAATTATAATTAATGTCAATCTAAGCATTAAAGAATAAATATTAACATATTTTAAATTTAAAAAAAAACTAGTTTGTAATGGGGCATTTCACTCTACTACGAAAGACATTTTGAACTGAAATCAATTCATTTTAAAACCATTCTGGAATTTGATTTACTAGAAATAATTTTTTTCTTTTTTTTTTCATTTATTTATTTTTTTAATCAAAAAATTGACGAGTCAACTGTATATGTGATTTGAGATGCAATCCTTATAATTCTAACAATTAAAACTAGCGTTTTAATTTGATAACTATTTCTTCCAGTGAAATTTAAGAAATTTCTTTCTTTTTTCCGGAAAAACAAAAAATTCATGATTAAAAGAACTAAATTTTGCTTAAGCATCATTAGTGTTGTCAAAAAGTTCAATTTTAATTTTCTTATCCACTTTGACCTAAAACAACACACACTGCTTTTGTTACGAATTTTGTAGTTTAGACACGTTTTAGAAAGCTTATTTCTGTTGCGCAGAAACAATTTAAAGTTAAGTCAATTTTAATAACCAGTTTTAACTTGATGATGAACTGGTCCGAGTAGACAACACACAAAGTGCATACACTGTGAAGATTTCCGGATCAAATTACGGTAAAAACAGCCGGCACCTTAGGTGCATATATTTGATCATGAGATTCATTTTTACCATAAAATATTATGCCGTAATTTTTACAGTAATAGTCATTTCATTCAGAGTGATTCAGTGATTTTACTGTAATTATTACTGTAAAAATTACGTTATATCAGATTTTTTGTTTATTTACAGGTTCCTGTAAAAAGTACCAGCACCTTTGAATGTCGATACTTTTTACAGGGATTTGATCCGGAAATTCTTGCAATGTGGCTTAGCGATATTTCCCTCTATGGAGCTATGAAAATAACTCGAAAAAGATAAGACGGGACCAATCGCTGATGTTCTGTATTAGTTAAATGCATGACTATACATATAATAAAAACTTTATCTTCTTCCAAAAATAAAAATAAACAGCACTTTTTCTACAGAATGGAAGTAGTTTTGAAGTTATCCTACTATCAACTGTAGATTTTCTGTAGTTCAATCTCAACTGCAAAAATACTTCAGTTATTTAATTGTATACCTTACAAATCAAATTTTTTTTACCATTATTAAATAAAATAATAAATACTTAATAAGTGTTATTTTTCGCGTGGAATTATCTTTGGACAAACGAATTTTATAATTGTGTGCAAAACTTTTATCAATTCGTTTGAAAAATTTTGTAGATATAGCGAAATACACAAAATGTAAAATTAACTTTAAAGGGTCAAAACTTTGGACCATTCTCCCGACCAAACTATTGGAACCATATTTCCTAGATTGCGGCTACCCCCTATATTTCAGGGATCTGAAAAATCCATCGAAAAACGAGTATGTTTATTCAAAAAAAGTACGTTTTTGCGTCTGATTGTTGCCAATCTATAATATCTCACGGAGGAAATTTGACCAATAAATAAAAGAGTTATTCAAGATGTTCGCACTACACCCTTCTCTCTTATATCTGTATGAAATGCTCAATATCAGTACAGAATATATTCAAAACTAGTTTACAAATTCGTGAGACCTGCCATCTAAGACACTTGATCATCTAAGAAAACAATATATTTCATGTAAGCTAAACAACCCCCCCCCCCCAAAAAAAAAGAAAGACTTGTTTCCATATTCCGAAAAACCTCAATATATACAAAAATCATTTAAAACTACTCGTAGACTACTAATGTGCTGGCCTGTTTAATTTAACTAAGTGCTTTGTTTTTAAAAACTCTATTAATCAATAAGCAATTACTATTATTACTGTATTCTTAATCGCTTTTTTCTCTCCAGAATATTAGTCGAGACAATATAATTTTACAATACTTAACTTAATATAAAAATAAGAAAATAAGAAATATTTAACTTAAAATTTGTGTGGAATACTTCTAGGTGACGCATATCACATAAAAGGCAGCAAAATAGTTTTACAGCTAATTAGAATTTTGTAATCATAAATACACTTTTTAGGAAAAAACTAGGAAAAAAACTGCTACTGTTTGAATTCTGAATGAAACTGAATTAATGAACATAGAAAAATCATTACTGAAACGATCTGCCAAAAGCAAATGTACTAAATATGCACTCAAAAAATTATTTATACCCATTGATTTTAGTTAATAGATCAGAAGGTAGCATGCCCTTTAAAACTCTACAATATCGGAAGTAAATTAGCTTATTGAAGTCATAATAACTTATCTGAATGAAACGAGTTATCTAAATGTTGCAGTTAAAAGTTTATATTAAATATCTTCAAAAGAATAATGGAATTCCATATAAACTTATGCCTCCTTATGAGTTTGTTATAATAAAGGATATTTTTTTCATAATTATATTAGGAATGTTTAACGTTCCATGTTTTATTTCATTCATTGTTAAAATTTTACTGCTTTCATAAAGATACGTATGGCTAACATATCTATAATATTTGCCCTATTTAATTAGTATGAGGTAGACCTCGTCCTCTACAGGTTTTCATTATTTTCGGAGTAGGTGGCCCACCACTCTGATTTGGTAAAACTTCAACTGGTCTTCAAAATGAAAAGTAATGGTTTTGCAATTGGCAACCATCTTTCGCTAATTTTGTGAGAATGGCATGTCACAAAAACATTAAGTTAAAATGGCAACTCAAAAGTAAATTTTTCAAAGACCCCTCAAATTTTATCCCTTTTTTCTTATATTTTAATTAAAATTAAATATTTCATTTAAGCTGTGCTGATTTGCGAAAATTAGATTCATATTCTAAAAGTTAAGTATATAAAATTATCTCTACAAGATTTATCCCTTTGCGTCATGTGTTTTTAAATTTTTATTATTTTTGTCATAAAACATACTTAATTGAGAAACAAATATAGCTAGGACTGATTCATAACAATTTAAATTAAAGGTTTCAAAGATACAAATTGATAAAAGTAGATACTAGTTATTTTACAAAAGAAGAAAATTGGCGAGATTGAAATTTTGAGGAGCAATTACAGAATCTTTAAAATAACATGATGGTATTTTCCAATTTTTAATATGAATTATCATTTCGTATGTGAACACTTAGAGGAGATAATGTTATTATTCTACGCTAGTTCTACAAATTTAGAGAAAAAATTGTGGTTTTCGCAGAGTTCCTAACATTGAAGTGAAAACTTTCTATTAGTACTTCGTGGCATCAACATCAGTCACATCTTCCCCCAACCTTTGTTTCTCTTATTTTGACAGAGGGTGCGAACACAAACTAACTTGATGAAAAATGATACTTGATGTCTCTCAATCATATTGCGAGACATGACGAGTGAAGAATGACTGACATTATTTATCTTCTTAATGGAAAAGCATCGTATGGATTAACTTGGTGTAATGCAATATGTGCGTCACAGCATCCATTCCAGTTCTCCGTCTAGACGCTTAATGGATTAAGCAAATATGGAATGCCAATGCAGGCTGGTTAAAATCCAATTCCGAAATGCATAAGTCGTTCCTACTTTTTCCTTCAGAGGAATTCTCTTGAAAAACTATACATAATATATTTATAATCTTTTTAAGTTATAGTCTGGCTTAATACTCGAGTACTAGCTAGTAGTTAGGTAAAATCCCATCCATCCATCAGGAATGTTGGTGCAAATTTTGTCGTATTGGCACCAAATCGTTTCATATCGTAACCAGAGCATATTTAAAGTGGAATTAAAACAAAAAATAATTTAAATAAAAGTTTAAGTTAACGTTTCAAAAACATGCGATCAAAAAAATTTGTGTCACAGTTTATTCGCAGAAATTACTAAATTTAAAAGCACTTTGAATTCATTATATTTTAACTACAACTGTAAAAAGCTGGTTTATCAAAGTAACTACCATGTATGTAGTTTTTTTTAATTATTATTGGCGAAAAAACGTGTTCTATGGCGTCCTTTTTTGACTTTAGTGAAAATGTCAACCGGATTTTACACAAGTATTGCGTTTCTAAAATAATTATTTCTAAAAGTAATTAGAAGTATTCCCTTCAGCATACTCAAATAACCAACCCTCTGAATTTAATGGGCCACCATTTTCTGTAAGGTCAAGCTAAAGATTCGATTCTGGCACCCTTATTTTTTATCACGTTTTACTTACTTACTTGTCTATTTGTAAGAAGCAAAGCGCAATCAAAGTTTCGTCAACTTTCTGACTGCTAGATTGCGAGCAGAAAATTTAAATCGAAGCACTGTGCTTGATAACAATGCAATTTTTAATCATTTTCTGACTGAAAAAAGCAGAATTATTTGTTCACTATATCGAAATTATCGTCAATCGAAATTTCAACTATCCACGTAGATTAAACTGGAAAAAAATAAAAGAAGTTTTCAAGAATATTTTATTAAAAGCTAATAAATAATTTCCTTTTTGCCAGCGTATTTGTTTATTCCTAGTATATAAATAGTATATACTTCTATATACTATCTATATAGATAGTTTTTAGTGATTTTAATTTATAATCCTCTGTTAGTATTATTCTGTTTGTATTATTCTCTGCTATTATTACGTTTTGTATTTTTAATTATGTCAAGCTTTTAGTTGAAGGTTTAAAACTAAAAGAGGTGTCCATTTATTATTATTAAGTAGCCCTACGTAAATAGTTAATTACGCAACGTTTTATAATAAACATTTAAAACAGTAAGTAACTTATTAGCAGCTTTAAAATTATTAAACAATAAGTAAGTTAGATTAGTTTTATAATAAGCTTTATGTTAAACTGCCACCAGTCAACACCAATCCAAACAGTGGATACAAAATTGTGAAATAATATTATAAAAATTACTTTACCCATTGTTACTAAATTTCTTAGGCGAAGAACTTTAACGAATTTTATAGTAATTTAAAATTAAATAGAAATTTAAATAACAATATTGTAGATAAATTTGCAATGGTAACGAAGCAAAATGATAGGATTTAAATTTTATCTGAATCGAATTGACAACTACATCTGCACAACCTAGTCAGTGTTAAAAAAAAATTTTAGATCTATTAATTGAACAATTTTTAATTTTTACGTGACAATCAATTTATCATTAAGAAGAAAAATGATGGAAGTCAATGTGCGAAGAGAATAGGAAATAAAGCCCCAAGTCGTTATGATTATTTTAATTAACTTCACTTATTTTTCCGGTTCCAAAATATATTTTTTTTTTGTCATGATGTGGTTCACGTTCCTTCCTTTTTCTTTTTTTTCTGAGTTTTGTCGAATTACCCCTACTAAAATATGCCACCCCTAAGTCACAAAAATAAAATAAATTAATAAAAAAACAAGTTTTTCACTCTGAATAATATCTTAGGTATAAGTAAATAAACTCATTTATCTATTTCTAATACTTATAGCATGTTTAGTTAGGTATAAATGAACAGAACTCCTTGCTCTAAACCAAATTATTCAATAAAATAAAAAGAATTTGTACTGCAAACAATATAGCAGACAACAACTGTCACAGACTGCTTTATTTATTTCTGTATCTCCCCTTTAAATTTATACGCTATATTGCAAAACGCAAGCTAATTAAGGTAATAGCTTAGTAAGAAAACGTAGAAAAATTACTGAACTCAAAATATATTACTAATTTACATTCTAATCACAATTCATCATTCCAATCATAATTTTATCAATCTAATTCACATTGTTTTCTCATTACTGATATTCTTTTTAAGACACTATTTTATTTCTAAACAAAACATTCAAACAATATTAGTTTGAAATGTTTGACTATTACTTACCCAGAAACTTTAATAATTGGAAATTGAACATCATTTTGATGCATTTTTTATGTCGACGTCTATGCTAAAAAATAGCACAGACGTTAAGATTAAAAAAACCATCAAAATGACGCCCAATAGGCCAACTGTAATTTTTTATTTGAAAATTCATAAATTCAAAAACGAAAATTAAAGTATTCGAGTGATTCTTAAAACACTAAGTTCATACAAGTGACTACTAACATGTATTCATAATTTGTGAACTAAGAAGGAAAACATGGTCAAAACTACCAAAATATAGTAAAATTTGCTGTGTTTCTGGGTTTATGGGAACACCAAAATGCTCGGTAGTTTTTACCAAAGTGCTTTGGTAACGATTTTGGTAAAATTAACAATAAAATATGGTTACATAATAAGGGTTAAATTTGGTTCTATATGGAAAAATTGGTGATTTTGTCATAATGCCTTCGAACTTAGTATAAAAACCATTTATTCGGCTAAATGTGCTTTTCAGTTTTGTATTTTTTACTAAAGGTGTGGTAATAAGAACTATAATTTGGAAAACCGGAATTTCTAATAAATCGTTACTACATAAAAAGAAAAATTACCAACTGGATGGTTTAAATGCGTTAATTTTGGTTTTATTAACCGAAATTACATTTGTTTGTGTTTTATTTTATTTTATACCAGAAATGTCATTACCATACAGTATTCAGTAATTTCACCAGAATATTTTTCTATTTGTACAGCTGAGGAAAAGACAGCTTAAGTATAACTAATAAATGCATAAAAATAAAATTATATTCTAAAAATAATTCAATAGTGCAAAAACAATTAGACTAATTCCTACACTCAAACAAAATTTTCAGTTTTTTTCCCAGATTGGCAAAAATCGAGTTTACATTTTCATTTTTTTTTTTATTGATTAAACTTTAAATACTCAACTAGTATTTGCATTAAGCAAGCACGGTATTTCAAGTGCAAAGCATGACTCAATTATAATCGTTTAAATACAAAATCAAAATTATTTTTTTAAATCACAAAATTGTTAAAATTTTTTTAAGTATAAAAATATTTTATGCTTAGAATGTATTTGTCACATTGTCGCGAACTGCCTTATGAGAGTAATGTCCTCTAAAACACAAGAAAGTAATGAACAGTTTATAACTGTTTAGCGACTTACATTAAAAGTGTGCCAAAATGATTTTGCATTGACTAATTGGATTTTTAAAAAAAACAATTTATAAAATACAAAGTATAAGTATTCGAGTCATGCTTGTACAGTTATCAAATGGTATAGCAAAGGGGAAAAAACTAAAAAATAACTAATAAAAGCACAAAAAGGAAATTATATTGTAAAAATAAGTAAATGACTATTTAAAAACATTTAAAATCGTTCCCATGCGAAATCGAAATTTTACTTTTTTTGAATTATGACAAAATTTAGTTAATTTCCAGATCTATTTATTAATAAAATTCCTAATGCTCAGCAAGTATTTGCTGTATTGTTGCATTTTGAGAGCAAAAACCTGTAGTTTTTAAAAACCGAGCACGTGGGTGCAGGAAAATAATTAAACGTATCTCACCGGTTGTTTATAATACGCTCTTTATGGAATTATTGCATAAAAAACGTAATATAAAAACCAACTCAATTTTAATTATGTATTATTGTTAATATTTTTATTTAAAGCATGCGGAAAAAAAAACTAATAAAGTGCAACAATAAAATTATTGCCTAAAAATGAAATCAATAATTTTAATAATCGTTCCCTGCGAAATCAAATTTTTCTTATTTCTTTTTTGAATGAACACAAAAATTTGCGTGAAAATTTTCCAAACTTTTCATTATTATGGTTTTTAACGCTCAGTAATTCTTTTTCATATTGTTGCATGCGGCATTTTGAGTGCAAAGCATCAAACACATGAAAACCCGAACACGTGGGTGCAAGAAACTAATTAAACATATCTTACTGGTTGCTTATAATACGCGGAATATGGAATTATTGCATAAAAGACGTATTATAAAAACCGGTTCAATTTTATTATGTATTATTGTTAATATTTTTATTTAAAGCATGCGAAAAAAAAGACTAATAAAGTGCAACAATAAAGTTATTGCCTAAAAATGAAATCAATAATTTTAATAATCGTTCCCTGCGAAATCAAATTTTTCTTTTTTCTTTTTTGNTTTTTTTTTTTTTTTTTTTTTTTTTTTTTTTGAATGAACACAAAAATTTGTATGAAAATGTTCCAATTTTTTCATTATTATGGTTTTTAACGCTCAGTAATTCTTTTTCATATTGTCGCATGCGACATTTTGAGTGCAAAGTATCAAACTCATGAAAACCCGAACACGTGGGTGCAAGAAACTAATTAAACATTTCTTACTGGTTGCTTATAATACGCGGAATATGGAATTATTGCATAAAAGACGTATTATAAAAACCGGTTCAATTTTAATTATGTATTATTGTTAATATTTTTATTTAAAGCATGCGAAAAAAAAGACTAATAAAGTGCAACAATAAAATTATTGCCTAAAAATGAAATCAATAATTTTAATAATCGTTCCCTGCGAAATCAAATTTTTCTTTTTTCTTTTTTGAATGAACACAAAAATTTGCATGAAAATTTTCCAATTTTTTCATTATTATGGTTTTTAACGCTCAGTAATTCTTTTTCATATTGTCGCATGCGGCATTTTGAGTGCAAAGCATCAAACACATGAAAACCCGAGCACGTGGGTGCAAGAAACTAATTAAACAGTATCTTACCGGTTATCGACATGGGCGATCTTTTTTCAAAACAAAGTGGCAACAACAAAAGAAAGCAGTCGACAGGAATCAAAAGAAAAGGGGAGAGAAAAAAAAAAGAAAAAATATGCCGCACACAAAACGGAAAAGCGAACAAAAGACGAAAAAACCTTCAGAACATAAAAAAACTCTACGCGCACTATGTCTTCACGCCGGTAGGTTAGCTTTCACTGCAAAGCACTGAGCTAACACAGCAAAAGAAACCATAGCATGCCTCGTGCCACACCCCATCCTCCTCTCTTCCACTCCCTCTCTCCAGACTCCCATCTTCCACGCTTCCCCACCACCACCACCGACTGATCAAGGGGCTGTGCCAAATTTAACAGACGTTATATTTTTTCGGTACTTTTGTACAGATGTACAAACCATTTGACTTATGAGAATTCCCATTTCGTTTTAAATCATAACAGCTTTTTTCTTTTAATAAACGAAAACAATATTCAATTTTTAAGGACTATATTGTTCATATACATTTTCAAGTGTAATAAATTATTTGAATTTTAATGATTTTAATATTTAATTTAAACCATTGAAAATATTTAACAGTTTGCAGTCAGACAATTTAAAATATCTGAAGTAAATGATTAAATTTATATGAATAAAATAAAATGATGAATTAAGATAGTAATAAAATAAATAAACTAATTAGGAAATAATATTTAAAAAAAAATACTTTTTTTAGCATATTTGCATGTTTTGAAATATTTCAAATACATATAAATAACATAAATAATTATTAAATACTATCTAAAAATAATCTGAATTCAAGCATGCGTATTATTTTTCTTTTAAATTAAATAATTTCAATTTAATGCCACAATGTGTTTTATTATATGGTTCATCATAGCAAATATAAAACAAAAAATTAAAAAAACGGCTTGAAAAAAAATTTCAATGTTTAAATAATAAAAGTGAGGTCTGTATAAAATGCTTTTTCAATTATTACGCACTAAAGAATAAGTCGAAGTAATATATTTCTGTCAGGAATTGCATTGATATAAATCATTGATTCAAATTTAGAACAATTTCTTTTTGAACGATATTAAATCATTCTAAAATAACGAGAGATATCTATAAATTGTTTAGACGCCCAAATATCAATAAACGTTAAGAAAAATAAATAAAACTGTGCATAGATATAAATGTCGATATTCGAAATTAAGTTTTAAAAAAACTCGTTTAATACAAATTTCTTCAGTAAAGATGATGAATGTTTTTTTACCGTTGCGATGATTTACATTTTATTTGTTTGCTTCTGTATTGCAAAAAGTTCATGAAGGGGTCAAGACGGAGCATTTGCAACCTCCTAAAAATCCTCGGACTATTGTAGTATAAAATTGTTTTAAAAAATAACGTTTCATACTATGATAAACTTCTGTATTGTTAAAAAAGCTGGAAAAAACTTATAATTTTAAATTTGAATTTAAACTTTTTTTTTATTCTTAAATCTGATAATAATTTTTGTTTGTTGCTCATCGTCCACAAAGAAAGTGGAATACCTTACAACTCCTAATAATTAAATTACAATTAACTCATATGTTTGCTTGATGTATCTCACAAAATTTAATAATTTTCTGAGTAAAAAAATATTAAAAACATTATATAATTTAATTTTTGTGTTCATGGCATGTGTAATGCATTAACTAGAATTAAAATAAATCATGGTTGTGTATCAATCCTCACTATATTATTTGCAAGTGTCTTATTATAATGTTGAAGTTCATAAAAACTGATTTAATAGCACAACCTAGATCATTGATCAAAAACAGTTGCAAGGGTTCATGGGTTCGTTCCTGGCAGCCGACAAATCAACAGACGTGTATGCATAGCAAGGTGCATGTTAAATTTGGGCTGAAAGTTATCTCGTTGATTGTGGTGTGGAGGTTTGGAGAAAGGGATGCCAGCTCAGGTGCAGTCCACGTCGTCTGACGGGAATCAAAATTATGTGGCATTCCTAAAGTGGCCGTTAAAATATAAAACCTTAACGAGGCTAGATGCTTAGCCATGGTTGAGAGATGTGATGTGGTCAAAAAGAGTTCCGAGGCGCACAAAAACATATTTTTTTTAGAATCTAAGCATAATTTTTAAATGCTTTATTTTTCGGTTGCAAATTCCAAATAAAATTTACTAGCATCCTCACCACACTTGAGCATGTTTATAAAACATACTATAAACTTTTTTTTCATAGTTTAAAAAAAAGACAAGGGAACTCTAGACAAATATCTGAAGACAAAATTCAGGACAGAAAAAAATAAATAAATAATGGAACCTTCTATTTTAGATCTAGCCAGTTCAAAGAGATTTTTTATGTTACTATTTTTTTTAATTATTTTTATGAGTCAATATTTTTTTGTATAAATTAATTTTCATTTTAATTTCTTTAAAAAAACATAAATTAATGACTCTCGTCTCTCAACTGTTAAAATGTCTCTCATACTAATTTTGTCTTAACATTGATTGGCGATAAGAATGGAAGTCCGAAATTCAAAAATGTTTTTTTCTTCTTTTTTTTTAGCTTGTATTATTAATTATATCCACAGCATTATAGCTAAGTGTTACAGTTGCCCAGCATTTCTGTATTTGGTAGTACTTAATAAAAATTATTACACGTGTTTATCTTTAATGACAACTATAAGTGATGTCTAACTCTTGAAAAATTAAGGGAAAGAAAAAAGTTTTTTCAAAACATTCAGACCGTTTATAAGAAATATAATTCGAAGGGGAGCCAGTAAATACGTTATTAAATAAACCACGCATTCTTTTAGAACCTTTTGATTAGTTATTGAAAGAAAAGAAAATAAATCTTTGCATTTATATTCCAC
This sequence comes from Parasteatoda tepidariorum, assembly GCF_043381705.1. Taxonomy (NCBI): domain Eukaryota; kingdom Metazoa; phylum Arthropoda; class Arachnida; order Araneae; family Theridiidae; genus Parasteatoda; species Parasteatoda tepidariorum. The sequence continues at coordinate 72,018,180 of NC_092210.1, read as the reverse complement.
TACGATATTCCATTTATATTCCATTGCTGTGGGCAAGGTAAAAAAGAAAGCGGTTGTCCCTATGACATTTTTTCCTCCCTTTAAAATAGTAACGTTATATATACACATCCCCTAAATCGGATGGATTCTCCCATTTTCAGCAGAGAGGGGTGCCGAGTGAAAAGGGTGGGCGATTTTCAGGATCAGGTAGCTGACATATTATCGACCAGTTATTTCTGAAAGAGTCCGAATATTCGCTCGAAGCAATTTTCTCTCGTGGGGACTGAGTCGCTTCGAAAAACGAATTTTTCGAGTTAGGGTAGTGTGGTTGGCAGTAAAAAAAATCTTAACGTGGGAGGGGTTGTGTTCAGGGAAAACGGAGAATCCGTTTCGATTGTGGGAATGATGATGAATCAATATGAATTCGATTTAGTAATTCCATTTTTTCCTCTTTTTATTTTAATTAAATCATGAGTGGGCATGCGTTGAACTAAAGCTACGGATCCATCCCAAATCCTATCTTTATTTTTATTATTATATTACGATTCCAACTGAACACTAATATTTATATCATAGATGGTGTTCAAAATAATTTACATCATGGATAAATTATTTTTTGTTAATAATTTATCTATGATTCAGATTAATTATTTCATAGATAAATGTTTACGACTTCATATTTTATAGTTGTTAGAATTTTCATAAGTTATTAAACATAATAATAATTACACTGACGAAAATCTCAAGCTACTGTAACAATCACCATAAATGATCCGTTTATTTTAAATTTCATGTATATGTGAATATTTATTTTTTATACGTATGTATATTTATATATAAATTCATGTACAATGCTTAAAATTGAAAAACAGTTTTCTAAAAACAAAAATTGTGCGTATCCTCTTACGCAATGCTTATGACAATCACGGTTTATGACAATAATGAATGTTACTATAGACATGACTCAAGTGTATATATTATAAATTCGAAAAATTTGAAACAGGGATTTCTCAAGTCATAATAATTATATGTTTTATACTGTATAAACACTCCTGGGAAAAAAACACTCCATCAAAAAATATAAAAGACAAAAACTTATTCAAAGATAAAAATTCTTTTTACTGTTAGCAAATAAATAAATAAAACTTGTGCTAAAAAAGCAATTATAGTTTTAATATTCTGCATGCCTTTTGAGAAAATGACTAATTAATTTTGGTATGGTAAAAAAACCCGATCCTTACTGCGTTTTTCAAATAACGCAATTCAAATGTTTAGTAAATGTATATAAATAAAATCAAAAATAGCAATAAACCTCTAAATTTTAAAAGATTTTTATTAAATGTACAGAAATTAAAAATTTAAATAAACGTCTAAATTTGATTTCAAAATATTTAAATATAAAATGATACTTTAAGGAATTAAAAATATTTTACACACCCAAAAACTGTACAATTTTTTAATAATAAACTGTATTGTCTTTCTTACATTTAGTGGTTTGAATAATATGAAAAAAATCGGAAAATAGACAATGATTTCCTTATTGATCCATTACTCACTTAATAAGTCAATAATAAAGAGCATTTTCATTTTTTTTATTCGCTAGCAATTTTAAAAGATATACGAAGAAAGCATACCGTACTTATCAGGTTTCAATTTAATTTAATAACTGTTTAAAGAGCGAACATAAGTTGAAAAGCCATCACAATTTTTCAGTTGTGTAGAAAATCCACTTCATCAACTACCAAAAGATTTATTAAAAAAATAGTTATACAAAAAGAATTAAAAAAAAGCTAACATTGTGCGGCCAAGGGGTCAAAATGTTAACGAAATGTTTATATAAAAAAAGAGCCTTATTTTTTCAATCATTGCGAAAATTGCCTAGAGGTAAGAGGAGGGATAAAAAAAAACAAGAGGGAAGACACTTAGAGATAAGGCGAAGCTTAATAAACCCTTAAGGGAAGGGAAATACTTAAAAAAAATAATATTTCTTCAAAATAACTTTTTTTTTTCTCCGTTAAAACATATCTGAGTAGTTTAAAAAATATATTGTAATTTTCAGAAATTACAAGTAATTAAAAGGACATATAGTGAACTATTTAGGTTAGTTAAAATAAGCATACGTTGAGCATTACATCCGAATTGTATTTTAATTTTTCTGGAGAGAAAAAAAATTATAAAAGGATATATTGCATTATTAATCGCCTTCATCATCATGCAAAAGCGACAGTGCAATCATTTCGCTTGTGCATGGAATCAGCAGATGCTTTTTTCCCCCAACATCCATATCTTGCCCGGGACTCGAACCCAGAGCCTTTCTGATGCAAGACCAGTTCCCTAACCCCAACACAGACCAGTTGGCTAATGAGCAGATGTAGAAGTTTAGAAAAAAAAAGGTGCACAAAGCTTCAAAATTTAAGCACAATTTATTTTAAACAACATTAAAATTTCGATGTTATTTATAAATAAACTTTATAAATTAAAAATTTTAAAAAAATTAAGAAGTCAAATAATTCCTCCTCAAGAATTTAGTTTACAATGGTTTCCGCAAGTCAGAATTAAAATATTTCATTATAAGTACAATTTACGTTTTTTTTTTTTCAGTCTTATTATGGGGAGAAGAGTAAAAATATTGATTTACAATATCGTGAATATTTAATTGATTTCTAAACTTCATTTTAAGGTACAAGCGTGTGCCCAAGTTCAAATTAAAGTATGCTTTTAAGAATAGTGGCTTCTGGTAACTTTTGTTTTTAACTCTTATATTGTACTTAAATAATAAAAACTAGAATATCGGGATATGATCCTGAGATTAAATAGCAGAAAGCGTATAAATCATTCATGGAGCTTAGTCTTGTCAAACTCGTAACTTTGCACTCATTTAAAAACTTTAACATTAAAAAGAAAAATGAGGACGTATTATTTGAAAAAAAAGTAGCACATATCAATCTGTATTGCTCAAAAGATTAAAAAAAAAAAGGAGTACATCAGTTATGGTGTTTTTTTTTTGTGTTAGTTATCAAAAATGAAAAGAAGCGAAAATTTCTATAAATTCTATTAAATTTTTACGTTAAAAGAAAATAACTTTTAAGTTTGGTAAGAACTTTACTCCAAAATAATGGGTGCGCATAAGAATCATACACACACGAGAATAAACACATCATAGACACATGTTAACATGATGATTTTTTTTCATATTATTTTCCAAAAATATTTATTGTTTAATGTTTAAAACTACACAAGTCTTATTAATCATTGTAAATTATTTCTCCATCAATATAATATTATATTTGTACATGCTTGTACAAAAGCGCCTTCAGTGATGCTGTCGATAGAGGAAAAAAAAGCGCGTCTGGTTGAAAATTAAGGATCGTGAATTCTAACAAAAAACTTCTGTATGCAGTAAAATGTATACAGATTTCGCATGCATACATACTGTATGCAGTAAGAAGCATATAGACTCCGCAATTTTATCCTGACTGAAATTTAGGGAAAATTCATGAATTTAAGGAAAGTTGTCATGAATTTAGGGAAAGTGAAGATTTAAATTATGAGCAGGAGGTACAAGTTCCGTTGTCCACTACGTCAGCTAACATTTGTATCCGCCATTTTGTATCAAAAGTTAAAAATTTTGTATGGATATTAATTTAAATATGGATTTAAACATTTAATATGGATATGAATCTTTTTAGTAACTAATCTAAATACATCTAATCTAATCTAAAGTGGTAGCAAACAGAAGTAAAATGTTCACTCAGTTGAAATATAAACGTCTTACTACATTTATTATAAAAATGTCCCCTTAACAAAATACTTCAAAACACTGCTTGTTTTGACCATAAAGTAGCATTGAATAGAAATCGATCATCACATTTTTGTAAAAAATGAGTGACTTATGAAATCAATAAAATTTAACAGAAGCTACTTTTTCATTAGAAATATACTGTGCTAAATTAACAATAAATTTGTGCGCTTTAAATACAACGAAAAATTGACAAAAAAAAGCTTTCAATTTACTTACACTTCTTTCAATAAATAAATTAATAAAATGAAAGAATATTGTTTACTTAGAACTTGTTTTACCTTTTGTAAATATATAAGATACTATTTATATATGCTTCCCATTAGAATCCTTGTCAAAAATGAAATTATTAAAACCTCAGTAATTGGCATAGCAAATAGTAAAAGTGATGGGGGAGGGAGACTTAAATGTTAATATTAGGTTTGGGGAACTTAAATATATCATGCACAGAGAAAAAAAATTCTAATAAAATTACTGCACTGTACATTAATGATTTTTCTGGTAAAAAATAACCATGATTCTGGTGAATAAAACGAAAATATACGGTATTTAAATCATTCACTTGGTTATTTTTCCACTTATATGGTAACAGTTTACCGGAATATCAGGTTTTTAAAGTTATAGTTTATATTACCACACATTTAGAAAAAATAAAAAATTGAAAGGTAAATTAAACTAAATAAATAATAGTAAAAGAATACAAAATATTTAATTCTAAATTGACAAAACTATCTTTGAAAGAAACGCGCTTAAAAGCAGCAGAGTTTTCAAAAGAAAGAATAAATATAGCAATAAAGAAAACGAAGGAAATAAAAATATGACCACCGAAGCTGACTTCTTCAGGGGGTACCGGCCTTGGAAGTCATAAAACAAAACCTTTTCTATTGAGAGAGAGGCCAAATTAAATGCCAAAATTAACTCTCTCAGTACCCCGAAGGTTTTGCAGAAGTCCAGAAAAAAATACATGAAATGCATAAAAACCAATTCAGAAAAGAAATTCAAACAAAATCTTGAGAAAATCTCAATCAAAATCTCAAGATTTTGTTTGAATTTCTTTTCTGAATTGGTTTTATGTATTTCATGTATTTTTTTCGTGGACTTCTACAAAACCTTCGGGGTACTGAGAGAGTTAATTTTGGCTTTTAATTTGGCCTCTCTCTCAATAGAAAAAGTTTTGTTTTATGGCTTCCGATGCCGGTACCCCCTGAAGATGTCGGCTTCGGTGGTCATATTTTTATTTCCTTCGTTTTCTTTATCGCTATATTAAACTAAATAAATGTTCTTTTGTGCTATCCTCTAAGGCAGCGGTTCCCTAATGGTGTTCCGCAGAGCCCTATGGTTCTGTAAAAAGGTTGAAATTATTTCGAAAATAGGGATTTGCTTTTACCTCACAGTAATGATTTTTGAAATCTGTATTTATAATAATATCTAGTTAAAAATCTATTATTTATTTAATATTTAGGTTCTCTTTTGAAATTAAAATAAAAATTCAATGAGAAAGAAATAGAAAAAAAATTTAAAATTTTCTAGTAACAATATCTTGAATAAATTATGAAAAGGACCTGCATTCATAAAAAACTGCATTAGAAAATCCCATCATGCTTTTAAAATTTAAATAAAGCAACTAAATTCGTTAATAAAAAATATGTTTTCGTGATAACCATTTTCAACGCTTTTGGCAATTCTTTTAGCTTTCATTTCAACTAAAACCAAAATTCGGCTTATTTACTTCATTTGCAGCTTATGTATTTACACCAAAAAGAATTTTAAAATTAAATTAGTTACCAACTCCAGCAGTGCAAAATTCAACTGTGGGATATAAAACCAAGTTAAAGATTATTATCTTATTACTATATAATCTTATTAATGTTATAATGTTATTAAATAATTTCAAAATGAAGTAGTCTCTTTTAGTTAATATACTCACAATCGCTTTTATATACTATTCTTTCATTATACTTAATTACTTACAAAGTCGGGGTTCAACCGAAAGAAGTTTGATAATTTAGGGCTCCACAGCCGAAAAAAATTTGGGAACAGCTGCTCTAAGGTATCACGATAAAATTATCACGTTTTTCCGACCTTACTAAATTTTATCACACTTACTAATTTTTTTTTACAGATTATAAAACTGTTTTTCATTGTTAATTTTACCAAAATCATTACCAGTCAAAATTGCCGAATTTTTTTGTATTCATATAGAGTCATAAACACGGTAAATTTTTCTATAATCTGATAGTTTTGAACTTACTTTTTTTTTTCTCAGAGCAATCGGGTCATCGAATTCAAACACATCGAAGGCGTGATGGAGATAATAACTAGTTTATTAATAGGGTGAATCTGAAAGGCATTCATCCTTTCTTCCTATCGCTTTTCAATAAAAAAAAAATTTTATCTTAATCTCATATCCTTACTTTGATTAATCTCGATAGAGCTTCATCGTGTTTTGATAATATCACCCCCTCTTCTTAGTTGTTCATTTGTCCTTCAGAATGTAAAGATTTTGCATGTTAATTTCAAAAATGCACGTTAATTTCAGTTGTTACGAAAAACTTTTCGTATTTTAAAACTCTTGATATTAATTGTTGACATACTGATGGAATCATGAAACCTCTTATCGCAAATTAACATGTAATGCTTTTCTTTTCATTCTTATACACTAAAATGTACTGTTTTAATTCATTTGAATCTAAAGTACTGTAGCAAAAAAAAATAAATGTTTAATTTAATTTATGATAAATATTCAAGAAGGTTAAAATATATAATATAAGGAAAATAGGTATAAGAAGAACAAGAATAATAAGATAAGATTAAAATGTATATTATGATATATATTTTAATTTTCAAAATTTTAATGATACAAAACTTAACTTTCAGATATAATAAATATATAGTAAATAATAAATATATAATATATAATAAATTAAAAAGTAGTTTTCTGTAATTAATTGTTTTAGTGCTTTATAATTATTTAGCCATTAACTATGCATTAATTTCATAACCAGAAACGAAAAGCGCTTTTTTTTTCTTTTTAAAAATATAAATTAAATTAACTCTGACCTAGAATGACTGTGGTTTTTTAAATGTCGCATTCCAATTATTTTAAAAGATATCATCAAACATAAATTGCNCTAAGGCAGCGGTTCCCAAATGGAAAGTTATAGTTTATATTACCACACATTTAGTAAAAAATACAAAATTGAAAGGTAAATTAAACTAAATAAATGTTCTTTTGTGCCAGCCTCTAAGGCAGCGGTTCCCAAATGGTGTTCCGCAGAGCCCTAGGGTTCTGTGAAAGGTTCAAAATGGTTTCGAAAATAAGAAATTGTTTTTACCTCCCAGTAATGATTTTCGAATGAAATTTAAATCTATAATAATATTTAGTTAAAAATCTATTATTTATGTAATATGTAGGTTCTTTCTTGAAATTAAATTAAAAATTCGATGAAAAACAAATAGAAAAGAAAAATTTTAATTTTTCTAATAACAATATCTTGAATAAATTATGAAAAGGACCTGCATTCATAAAAAAACTGCATTAGAAAATCCCATCGTGCTTTTAAAATCTAAATAAAGCAACTAATTTCGATAATAAAAAATTTGTTTTCGTGATAACCATTTTCAACTCTTTTGACAATTCTTTTAGCTTTCATTTCAACTTAAACCAAAACTCGGCTTATTTATTTCATTCGCAGCTCATGTATTTACACCAAAAAGAATTTTAAAATTAAATTAGTTACCAACTCCAACAGTGCAAAATTCAACTGTGGGATATGAAACCTAATTTGAAATTATTATCTTAGTACTATTATAATCTTATTAAATAATTTCAAAATGAAGTAGTCTTTCACTGGTTAATGTACTCGCAATCGTTTTTATATACTATTGTTTCATTTATACTTCATTACTTACAAAGTCGGGGTTCAACCGAAAGGAGTTTGATCATTTAGGGTTCAACAGTCGAAAAAAATTGGGAACCACTGCTCTAAGATATCACGATAAAATTATCACGTTTTTCCGACCTTATTAAATTTTATCACACTTACTAATTTTTTTTACAGATTATAAAACTATTTTTTATTGTTAATTTTACCAAAATCATTACCATATAAAACCAAATTTAAGTTTATTATCTTATTACTATTATAATCTTATTAATGTTATAATCTTATTAAATAATTTCAAAATGAAGTAGTCTTTCACTGGTTAATGTACTCGCAATCGTTTTTATACACTATTGTTTCATTATACTTCATTACTTACAAAGTCGGGGTTCAACTGAAAGGAGTTTGATTATTTAGGGTTCCACAGCCGAAAAAAATTTGGGAACAGCTGCTCTAAGATATCACGATGAAATTATCACGTTTTTCCGACCTTACTAAATTTTATCACACTTACTAATTTTTTTTTACAGATTATAAAACTGTTTTTCATTGTTAATTTTACCAAAATCATAAATTTGGGAACAGCTGCTCTAAGATATCATGATAAAATTATCACGTTTTTCCGACCTTACTAAATTTTATCCCACATACTAGTTTTTTTTTTACAGATTATAAAACTGTTTTTCATTGTTAATTTTACCAAAATCATAAATTTGGGAACAGCTGCTCTAAGATATGATAAAATTATCACGTTTTTCCGACCTTTCTAAATTTTATCACACTAACTAATTTTTTTTTACAGATTATAAAACTGTTTTTCAACCAAAATCATAAATTTGGGAACAGCTGCTCTAAGATATCACGATAAAATTATCACGTTTTTCCGACCTTACTAAATTTTATCACACTAACTAATTTTTTTTTACAGATTATAAAACTGTTTTTCATTGTTAATTTTACCAAAATCATTACCAGTCAAAATTGCCGAATTTTTTTGTATTCATATAGAGTCATAAACACGGTAAATTTTTCTATAATCTGATAGTTTTGAACTTACTTTTTTTTTTCTCAGAGCAATCGGGTCATCGAATTCAAACACATCGAAGGCGTGATGGAGATAATAACTAGTTTATTAATAGGGTGAATCTGAAAGGCATTCATCCTTTCTTCCTATCGCTTTTCAATAAAAAAAAAATTTTATCTTAATCTCATATCCTTACTTTGATTAATCTCGATAGAGCTTCATCGTGTTTTGATAATATCACCCCCTCTTCTTAGTTGTTCATTTGTCCTTCAGAATGTAAAGATTTTGCATGTTAATTTCAAAAATGCACGTTAATTTCAGTTGTTACGAAAAACTTTTCGTATTTTAAAACTCTTGATATTAATTGTTGACATACTGATGGAATCATGAAACCTCTTATCGCAAATTAACATGTAATGCTTTTCTTTTCATTCTTATACACTAAAATGTACTGTTTTAATTCATTTGAATCTAAAGTACTGTAGCAAAAAAAAATAAATGTTTAATTTAATTTATGATAAATATTCAAGAAGGTTAAAATATATAATATAAGGAAAATAGGTATAAGAAGAACAAGAATAATAAGATAAGATTAAAATGTATATTATGATATATATTTTAATTTTCAAAATTTTAATGATACAAAACTTAACTTTCAGATATAATAAATATATAGTAAATAATAAATATATAATATATAATAAATTAAAAAGTAGTTTTCTGTAATTAATTGTTTTAGTGCTTTATAATTATTTAGCCATTAACTATGCATTAATTTCATAACCAGAAACGAAAAGCGCTTTTTTTTTCTTTTTAAAAATATAAATTAAATTAACTCTGACCTAGAATGACTGTGGTTTTTTAAATGTCGCATTCCAATTATTTTAAAAGATATCATCAAACATAAATTGCTGAAATTAATTGCATATAATGACTTTTTTGCTTTAAAATATGCCTTCTCTTTTAATATTACTACCCATTGATAAAAAGATAAATAAACACTTAAATTTTTTTTCTTGCTTAATTTAATATATATA
>NC_092210.1:71962595-72008312 GCF_043381705.1 Parasteatoda tepidariorum | reverse complement strand
ATATATATATATATAGATAGATAGATAGATAGATAGATAGATAGATAGATAGATGAAATTGGGCAAGAAACATTTTATTTTCATTAAAATGCTTCTTGCGCGTTTCACATTTTAATTTTTATGCATAATTACAGCAGATATATATTTTAATAAAGTAAAAAACAATGATTTTTTATGATTAACTTATTCATCATAAATAAGTTTTAAAAAAATATTCCAAACCATAAAACTTTTACATCTAAACAGAAAAAGCAAAAGTAATATTAAAATTAAATAAGTGTAGTTCCTTTTCTAATCGTCTACATTTACTTTTTTTTATTTTTAAACTTATTTCAGTCTATTTTTTTTTAAACTCAGGATGGAGACCATAAAAGTTGAACTATAAACAGGAAACAAAATTTCGCAGAACAGAATTCAGTAAACCATGACGTCAGATGCCGTATTCCCATATCACGTGGCGTTTTCAATCCCTTGCCATGTTATCAGTTATGGTAACTCAATACAAGTTAAATTTGAAGAAAAAAAATCGTTCTTTTAAAAATATATAGAACTATGTATTTTAATAAAAAATTCAAACATATAGATTGAGTATTTTTTAGTAAAGGTTTGAAGGTCGTGTCATGCAACTTTTCTAAGAAAAATGCCTTTGTTTATCCGTTTAATAATGTATATTTGATTACCTTTATTTTATTATTTCCAGACTTCCTCTTAAATTTGGGAGATACGCGTTTTGTAACAAATGTATCTAACTTAAATTGGCACTTATTACTTGAACAAAAAGATAAATTACAACGAACTAATTTGTAATATTTTCTAAGACAAACATAACTTGAAAGTTTTAATTATAGAGAGTAGAAGTAAGAGTAGTTTATAAAAAGTATCAAGACAATTAAATCAAGTTATACTATTAGTTTTCCTAGTTCCAAACTATTTTATTCAAATAGTTTGCATTTAATGCATTCTATTTATATTACTTGATTTTAATGCATTCCAATTACATAATTTGAATTCAAAGCATTTCATAATTTTTTTTAAAATATTTTTTAATAACAGTATGGTACTACAATAATCGGATAATCTGAATTGATACACTTCATTCAAATAATGTGACTCATTGCATTTTATTTTTAATTTATTTGAATTTATAAATTTTACTGAAATGATTTCAATAAACGTTTTTAAATAATATGAGCTAATACATTTAAATCAAATGATTTGTATCCATGCATTCTTTGTTTAAAAGGAAAATAATACATTTAATCCAAATAGTTGTATAAAATTCATTCTATTCCAAACAATTCATTTGGTACTTTTACTTTTTTTAAAGTTTTGAACGAGAGTGTATATTGGTTTGAAAAATTAATTACTCTTTAATCACACAACAGCTGAGTGAAAGTTCTGGTTCTTTTTTTTTTAATCCGGAGTGGTTTGAAAAATTAATTTACAAAAATATTAATTACTCTAATTAATTACTCCTTAATCACACAATAGCTGAGTAAAAGTACTGATTCTTTTTTTTTGTTTTTTTTTTGTCCAGAATGGATAGAAATATTGATTTACAAAAATTTTAATTGCCTTTCAGACAACAGCTGAGTAAAAGTTCTGGTACTTTTTTTCAGTTCAGAATGGTTTGAAAAATTTATTTTCAAAAATATTAATTACTCTTTAATCACAAAACAGCTGTGTAAAAGTTCTGGGTTTTTTTCTGTCCAGAAAGGTTTGAAAAATTAATTTACAAAAATATTAATTACTCTTCAATCACACAACAGTTAAATGCTCTTTGCAGCTGTTGATCTGAGTAAAAGTTCTGGTTATTTTTTTCGAACCAGAAGGGTTTGAAAAATTTATTTGAAAAATATTAAGAACTCTTTAATCACACAACAGCTGTGTAAAAGTTCTGTTTCTTTTTTTCGGTTCAGAATGGATTGAAAAATTAATTTACAAAAATATTAATTGCTCTTTAGACAACAGCTGAGTAAAAAAAAAATTTGATCCAAAAAACGTATGGTTTTACACATGTGACCTAAGAAATTTTGTTTAACTAACATGAATATCATTACTACGTCTAGGGTGAAAATTCGAATCATATCTCTATACACATCTTTAAAGTTTTAAACATTTGAAAATGTCAATTCACAATCGAGACATCTACTTTTGCTTATAAAGTGCCAAAATAGTTAAGTTATTGAAGAAACATTTTAAAGTTTTATTTAGCAGTTATGTTTTATCTAATTTGAATTGAATGTAAGATTTACACATGCATCACCGTAACAAGAGAACAATTCAAACAATTCTGAGTTCAGATATATATATGAATAGGAATGTAAAATTGGTTCCAATACAAAGAAAAAAAGTTTTAATTTGCTCAAAACATAAAAATAAGTCCCATTAATATTTTCAAGCATTTGAATTGTTAATCGTTTATTATATTATTTTTAAAAAAAATATTTTAAAAATTTTTTTCTTTAAATTTTAAACAAATTGTAATAAAAAATTAAAGAGAGGATCTTTTAAATAAAATTTATCTACACAAATACAATATCGTTTTTTTAGCATTGCAATTTTAAAGTATTTTCTATATTTCAGTGCTTTTCTTTTTTTTTCCTAAATTCTAGGATTTTAGTTTATATATTAATTAATTAGATTATTCGTTTATTTTACATTTTACGATTATTTCGATATCATTTTAATCATTAGATTTTTTCTGATGAAATCTTTCTCACGTATTTGTGAGTGTCCTAATATTGTAACAACCTTGTTTAATACATATGCTACTTTCTTTCTCTTCAATATTTATTTTTAGCTTTAATGAACATGGCGGATCGATTTCTATCAATATACGCATTAAGAAAAATGTATGTAAATTTATGGGGGAAAATTTTTCGTTATGTATACTATGATTTTTTAGATTTAACGAAAACCGAGATCTGATTAAAAGCATTATGGCTTGAGTTTAGAAAATAGTTTTAAAAGTAAAAATTAAATAATTAAAATATTTTCCACTTACTCATTATTTATACAGCAAGTTAATCTCAATATTATATAAAAAATTTCAAACAGGAATTCCGATATTAAGAACAGTAAGATTTAGATTAATATAACCAAGCCAAGACCCACTGCGAGCTTTTGTGCCATAAAAGAAAGAACCTAAATATTAATAGATGACTTTATTTCGGGATAAAAAAAGCTTTAAGCGATTTTCCATGTTTAAGCAAAAATATTTCGAGCAGAATAAATATAAAAGCAGATATTTTAAACTCGTTAAAAAAAAATTTTTTAGGGTTTAAATTAATTTCATTCTGAAAACTACCAAATAGCTACCATAGCTATATGGGTTTATGAAATTTTAAGAGACACTTCAGCTCTTTTATTACATTTTAATTTGATATAAATTATCTAAACATAAATAAAACTTTTCTTTAACTTTCTGTTAACATCCTGTGAACGGATGCAATAAAACAAATATATTAATTACTCTTGATGCAAATACAATAAAACACAAATTATGCAATTTTCAAAGACAAAAAGATGCGTGACAACTATATCGTAAGCAAGCATACATACAAAATTAAAAAACAAATTCGTATAAAAATATTTCATTCAGAAATTTCATTAATATTTAGCAATAGCATCAGCAATGCAATCTTTAGGATGCATAAAAATAAAAACTATTAGATTTTATAATTAATAATTATTATAAGTATTATAAACTATTATAAACAATGATCCTATATTTACAAAAATATTTCAATGCAATAAAACAATTTTAGTAAAAAATTAGAACTATTTTACTATATGGACATAGATATTTATTTATTTTTAAACACTTTAATTTTTGATATTAATTAAATTTTGTGCAGTATATATGCAAATGTGTAAACATTTCACATCTTTATAAAGGAATTTTTTAATAACTAAATATTCCAAACACAGTTTGAACCTTTATTGTTTATTTTTACTTTTAAACGCTCTCAAAGTTTTTAACAAAATTTATGTCTAAGAAATAAAAAATGTATGAATTGTTTCAAATATAAAAAACTTAAAATAAACAACTACATTAATAATAAAAAGCTTTTTTTTTTTCAAAACGCCGAGTAATTCCGTTGATTTATTTTAAAGCATATTTTAATCAAATAGCTGAAAAACAACAATAAGTTTCGCTAAGAAAAAAACACGCTTTCGAAGAAAAAAGGACTGTCACATCATTTACAAACATCTTTAAAAAAATTTGATCGCTATCACGATAAATCATTTTACGCAGGCAAAGCCGGTATGAAACGAAATGGCACCCAACCAAGCCGTCAGACAACGGCCGCCATATTGATTCAATCTCCCCATCATCCGCATCCCTTATTCATCCCAAGCATCCTTTCATCCCTCGTACGTACCTGAATCTTCTAACTGGTCGTCTAACTCCGTTTTTGCGACTTGAGCAGCAACGCTGATGACACAAAACTGGAAATGTCGAAGATGATGGTGACACTAGAACAAATGACGCCAAAGATGCGAAGTTCTTGGAAGACTTGAAGAGTAGTTGCTTTTTTTTTTAATTTTATTTATATATTTAACTCTTTTTCCGGAATATTTCGTTAGGCTTTAAAACTGCTATTCAACTCAACACTTTAGCGTCTTAACCAAGAAGAAATTAATGTTAAAAATAGAACTCCTAGTACTAAATCGGAATGTATATATTGTAAGAATATATACAGTTAGTTTGTCGTAATAATTTATTTCACGAACTAATCAGAAATGAACGATGAACTTAAAAAACGCAGGCAAAAACCAAAGCAGACTGAGAAATGTAGAGAGTGCTCTAAACGCGGACGGGCTTCCCTTGCCTAAAGACCCGGCGATGTTACAGGAGCAGATACCCTCTTCTCCCTCAACTCCCCTCTCCTACACACCCCCATAAGGGATCTTGGTGTTCTTTTGTCGATCGCTTCAATAGGGAAAAATTTTCCCTTTATGATAGGGAATTTCTATCGCTGCGCCATCGCTTTTCTCTTAACTCTCTTAAACAAATAGTTAAGTACGTATTCTTTTAAATAAATTAGTTTTTTTTTTTTTTTTTTTTTTTTTTTTTTTNTTTTTTTTTTTTTTTTTTGTATAATACTTTTACAAATTCGTATTTTTCTTTAAAATGTTTCTTTTTTTTTTTATGTTTTAAACCTAACATTTTTAAATTAATATTTTTTTCGAGATCATTCCGTAAATATTTTTTTGAAAATGTGCAATATTTTTAAGTGGGCAGAACTTCTTTTCCTTAATGTCTTTGAAAAATTTTACAAGTCGATCCCTTATCTATATTTTACAACAGTATAATGATTGAAGCTTTCATTGTATAGTGTTACAAACAATATATGAGAATATCTCAACATACGATGCAAGCTTGTATATTCCAAGTTTAAAATAATAGTTAGAATTGTAAATGATCCTCTTTACGAGCTAATAATTAGATACTTTTATGAAACAACTTGTTTTTTTTTTAATCTTTTTTTTTAAATTAAAATTTAAAACAAATTAAAGTAATCGTTACTGATTTACAGGAGCAAAATAATTTTAAAATTCCTGCCGGTCAAAAAGAAGTTCTGTTATATCAGTTATAACACACATAAAAAAAATTTCAACCAAGTGACAAATAAGATAAATGGGCGTATGTTAGGATAAAATTTTAAAACTTAAAATAAATATCTTTATCTTCCTAAAATATTTAAATATATCTGAAGGGCTTGAGACAGTTAAATGATAAGCCACATTTTTAAAAAACTCCGTAAAACGTCTTTTAAAACTGTTTATGGAGATAGACCCCTTGATAAGCAATAAAAAATTTTCTGTATATTTTGCTATTATTTGCTGGAAGTAAAGTACCGGCTATCGATTAGGAAAAAATACTACGGAACAGTTTGCTAAAAATCCATCTTTTGAGGAAAAAATGTGGCTTATAACTTTTCTTCATTTGTATTTACACACGATTCAAAGAACGCACACACTTTAAAAGTATATTTACTGCTACTTAAATTAATTGAATGCTTTAATTTTTGACGTTAATATTCTGCAGTAGTAATGTGAGTAATATCATACTGAGCTAGTAATGTTATGGGAGTAACATCGTGACTCTCATGTTAAAAATAATGTGAAACTCGTGTGAGTAAAATCATGTTGCGTCCTGTGAATATACATAATACAGTAGCAAGCGTTAGCTGTATCATGCAGATATTTTGGAAAACAACATTTTAGTATGAAAATTAAGAAATTTTATTTTTAATTAATATTAATATGCTCTTTCTTTGATTACAAAACCAATTTCCCTAGTTTTGGATTAGATTCTAACTGAATCTGCTAGTTTTCAACAATTTATTCCTCTCTTTATCATAATTAAATCAGTGAACATATGAGGCTATGTTTGATTTCTTTAGTGCATTTTTGAGTCTTGGTTTAATGGTATTCGCAAATTCTTAATCATTTAAGATCCGGAGAGTTTGCGGACTACCCTAAAATAGCTTCTTTGTTTTTAATAAATCATCCCTTCATTTTTTCTAACAGTGGCAAGGAACCAATATTTTCTTTAAAAAAAATTCATTTTTGAATTGAAAACCTTTAGTTTAAATTTGGTCTCATTGTTTCAGTCGCTATATTCTTGCACTGGTCCAATGCTCATCATTCCGTCAACAGTAACGGATAATCCTACGCCGTAGCATGGTGGAGAAAAAATAAACAGAAAAACAGGCTCAAATCAGTTTCTTTTCCTGAAGTTGAAAGATTAGTTCTCTTGTTCAATTAATATTCTTGCTACTGTGAAATCAGTAATAAACAACCTGAATCTTTTTTTTTCCTTGAAGTATTATACTTTTGATGTATACTATATACAATATTAGATTTCTGACATTACTTGAAATTTTTAAATTGTATAAAAATTCAATAAATTTGTATTCTTAAGAAGAGTGGTTTAAGTAATGAACGTGTTGTAACGTTGTTCCAGTGTTCCAATAAAGAAAGAACAGCATTCTATGTAAAAACCACCAGACTTATGTAAAATAGATGATATCAACACTTAAAAAATAGCGAACAGAAATTTTGCTTTCCGCTTATGTAATATTTTCTTATCAATTTTTTTCTCAATAGCAAAAATAAAACAATCACAATTTTAATAATGAAAACGAACAAAAAAAATACTCTTAGTTAAACAATTAAATCTTTTTTTTTTTTTTTTTTGGCANTTTTTTTTTTTTTTTTTTTTTTTTTTTTTTTTTTTTTTCAGATACACTTCAAATCTCCTCAGTGCAACGATTACGGAAACAATAAACTTGAAACAAATGTCAGTGGCTTTAGACATTTTATTTTCATTCCTAGTAGATGAGGACTAAACTCAAACTTAGAGTAAGTCGGAAGTTTTGCTATTTATATCAATTAATATTGATTAATTTTATCTACTACCTACTTTTAATCTAGTTATTCCAGATAAACCGAAAAGTATAGATTCGGCGTTAAATGTTTCGTTCTGACATTTCCTTTCATACTTATTTGTTTGTGATGCATTTATTTATTTACTTCTTCTATATTTATATATTTCTCTACTGTTAGTTTCTTGTTTGTGCATTTCTTCTTCCATTTTTTCATTAACTTTGGTGAGTTAATTTTAATTATCTAAAACAATTCTGGAAGAATTGTTTTTTTTACCTTGAAAAGCTTCCACTAACAAAAACGCAAGCATACGAAGAAAAAAAAAATTAATCATCGATTTTTCCTTTTATGTTGCATAATTCTATTTGATTACGTTAAGAACTTTAAAATAAAATTTACACGCATGTTTAGTGTTTTAAAAATAAGTATTTCGAAAGAATGATCACCTCCTTTCAACCCACTCTGACATACTCCTTAATCGTTTTCGATTTGCAGTTTAGATTTAGATTAGCAAAAATAATAATAATAATAATAAATGAATAAAAAAAATTTATAGCGTTTTTAAATTTGCAGATTAAAGTTTCGTGTCCTCATAATAATGTATATTATAATAAATTAAAATCCACATTATTCAACTCGACTTAACAACAAAAAAGAAAGAATTCTACTTTAGTCATAACTAAAACTATAACTTTCGAAAGGGAGTTTTCGGTGGTGGTTGAGATTTATTACAAAAATAGTACATCCACCATTTTTCATTTTGGGTCTGGAAAAAAAAGAAAAAAAACAGAATTTTTCCTTTCAAGTGCATTTGAAAAACATAGCGTTTATAATTTTTATTCACTTTCATCATTTTTTGTTCTTTTAGTTATACTGCTGTTAGTTTACATGAAAAGTGGTCAAAATTTTCTACTGGCGACAAAATGGTGAAAATGTTTCTTTAAGCATTTCGAAAACAATCGTAACTTGTATTGTCATCAGGCAATGGAAAGAATACAAGTTGAGGTTTGTATATAGTTATAATTAAAGAGATCTAGTTGAGATTTAATTAATCCAACCTATCATGAAATTGAGCAGAATTATGATTGGCGATAGATTATGTATGGCGATAAATTTCACTTGCAGGGATCACAAAATTATTGATATTTGCGATGCCATCCATCGCAAAGCGCCAGTTAGAATATCAGTGCTCTAGTTAGTAGGAAAAATGTTTGAAACTCGATTGACGATAAAATCTTTTTTTGGTGCTAATATCACGATAAGACAGCTTGTAGCAATCAGGAATGAATTGAAACTTGTATGTCAAAAGGATCGAGTTGAGTTTTGAATGTTCAAGCTAGTCGGAAAGATGTCAAAATTTTGATTCCAAAAAATCTTCATCAGAAACCGGAAAGCGAGTTAATAAAAATAAATAGGGTAAACAATAGTAACATCGAAAGTTTTAAATTTAATTAAAAAATTACTATTACTCATGATAGAAGGAAAATATTAATACAACAAAATTAAGATATTGTATTTCTCAAAAAGCCACTCCAGATTTCCCTGGGTTTTTCCTTTTCTATCTATGACACACTGCTGATGCCTTGATCAGGGAATATCACATTAATTTAGAATTTACGACACCCATCAATGTACTCTCCCTATTTCTGCCCCTTTTTAATTCGATGCAGTCATGACTAAGGCAAGAGACAGTCACTCCAGACGAGTTTTCCCCTTCATTATAAATTCTTCCCCATTTCTTTCCCCTCCCCAATGGAAGACCAATAGGGAAACCCCTTTATGGTTTGGCGTATGTTTCTTTTACTGTTGGCGATATCGATCCGACTACTTGGCGCCGTTATTGACGCGTGAAAAACTACTCTAGCATCACGCTCCATTATTTTAATCGATCAAATGGAATTGTAACAAAATTTAATGACTTCAAATAACCAGGGTAACGGTTTGGTGTAACGAAATGTACTTAACCATCAGTGTATATTGTTTTAAAAAAATTTCATTTTTCTGATATTCAAAATTAAATATTTTTTCTAAAATCAAACTCAATCGATTAAACATAATTTTTTAATATTCGAGCTACGTTTTTCCCTAGTTAGTCATGTTTGATTTCGCAAAAATTCTGTCTAATATTTTTCTGAAAAAATACCCATCACTAGTATGAAAATTATTAAACCCATCCCCACCAAAATTATATGCACCTGTCAAATTTGATGATAATTAGTGATTACAATAACGACATTTTGATTTGATACCAAATGCCAAAATTTTATGCACCAATGAATAAAACCATTTTTTATTATTAAAATTGTCGAAGGTATGAGCTTTTATCCGTATTTCCATTTTCAATTTGTCCTATTCACACTCGAATTTTCAAAAGGGGCAGGGAGACAGTTATATTTTCATCTCTCTTTCTCATTTGTAAACTTCGTGGAACTTATCTTTTTAACGAATTTTATTTAATTCATTTAAAAAATTATCAAACACTATGAACTAAATACTAAATTTTTAGGTCTGTATTTTCTCTCTCCTTGCTTATACCCCCCCCCCTAATTAATATTGTTTAAATGATAATTTCAATTCCGTCTTTTTTTTTTCTTTTTTTTTCTCCTTTAAATCCTTATAACTTCATGTCTGACTTATTAAAATAGACCTTAAGGTGGAATATTTTAGTGAGAGTTTATTTAATGTGAGCAGAAATTAAAACAACGAGCTCACTGTCTATTTTTTCCTTCCAATTTTCTATTCAAATTAATTGACATAAATTTGCCTTTACCAACTAAAAAAACTATCCTAATTCCTCTTAAAAAAAATATTCTGTCAGCAGAAATGTGACTTTTGTTAAAATGATTGTTGTCAAGCCGTCTCCGTAACAATTTCATTTAATTCAAAGTCTGATAAGGACATCAGTTATTCTATACATAAGAGTTAAAAAAATAAAAAATATACCAAAATATAAGAGGTCGTTCGAGGTAATACTGTAACTACAAACTATATAATTCATACGATTCTTTAAGAAAATTCGAGAATTACTTTACTTTCTGGGAATACACATGTTCTGAAAATATTAATTATTCACTAACATTATCAGATTGTTTTGTTCTTTTTTATGTGCCAAAATACAACTAAAAAAAATCNTATATATATGTATGTATATATATATATGTATATATTCAACAATTGTAATAATTTTAAGCAATTTAAAAGATTTATATCTGTAACGCTTCATTAGAAATTAAGTTATAGCCCAATTTATTTACTATTTCATGTAAAATAAATAAATTTTCTGTTACTTTTGTTTTCTTCAAATCCTTGGATAACACATTTTTTTATGTTTATCTTTTCTTTGTTTAAATATTTTTGTAAAATTTCTGGACAAATAGTTTGTATATTAAATTCTATTAGCTAACTATCTTTGAAACTCGTGAGCTGATTTTGAGAGCAACGGAGAAAAAGCAATGGATAAAATTCAAATTATAAGTACTGTAAAACGAAATAAGATTCAATTTTTTTTTTTATCTTGATTTAAAATAGATTTTATCTATAAACAATTCTTCAAAATGTAGAGCTGAATGTGAGATCTTTTATCCAAAGTATAAAGTTATGAGAAATAAGCTTTTTTTTCTTTTTCTTTTTTGCATAATTCCAAAGAGTTTATAACTTTTGAAATACCAAATTTTTGAAAAATTTTCAAATTGTGTGAATTTACAAAATTAAACGAGCGCATCGTAGAATATAACAAACCCAAATTTAATGACTAATTTAAATATTAAAAAAAAATTTATACTGCAAACTTGCATCGTTCTGAATAAAATTAACGACTGGCAATGCTTTGGGTTCAGTATTGTTCTTTATTTTAATTTTTTATATTTTCATAATGCTTTTATTGTTTCTTATAATTTCATAATGCGAGTTTAGTTCATTTAACGGAGAAAGAAAATATTTTGTAAAAATAGCACTAGATTATTTTCTAATTCCGAATTCTATCTTTTGTATCTTAAACATACTTGATAAAAAAAATCTTCTACTGAATTATCAGATTTAAAACTATTATTAGACAACCGAATAGTTTTCTATTTGCATTATGCATCTTTAGTTCCTCCATAAACATTAAAAACATCTGTTACACAAGCGGATTTTCAATCACCACTCGACTTACTCACCCTACTGAACTGACAAAAAGTATTCACTTTTCATTATGCATTTCAATTAATTTATGTTATCTAGTTTAAACATTTACTATATCCAACATCTTGCTTTTAAAAAAATAAAGCAGGCAGAGAGTTTAAAAGATAATTTTTTGGTGATGTCTTGTTTTTAAATAATATAAAAAAATTAAAAACATTTAAGCATTAATTTTAATTTTAAAAAATGTATTTATGTAAAAACGTCAAAGAATGTTTTTCTTTTATTATTATTATTATTATTACTAAAAATACTTTTATTGTAGGATACGCCTCTATTTCCCACTAGTTGCCCTCGCATCACATCACCTCATACTGAGATACAAGTTATTGTCTTCTGCTCATTAGACGATGTTAACCTAATCAGCGACATGGAGATGACATCTTAAATGTTCTCAAACTATTTTATTTTTTATTGCTTCTTTAATGTTTAATTAATATATCATTAAAATAGTCATAGATGTAACATTTTTTCCTCGATATAAGCCTTTTCCTTCACCGTAAATAAATGTGAACTATTGAAGGAAAATTAGTACCGCGTTAGGCTTTTATCACCATTTGTCAATTTATGTTGCCTCATGTTAGGCTTTGAGCAATGCTATAAATTAAAATTGTTGAGAAAAGCATTTTTAAAAGTGTTTTTGATGAAAAAAACTCATCTATATAGGTAATATAAAAACATAATATAAAAACCATTTCTATATAGGTAGTACAAAAAATACAATGTATTGACTTGTAATTTAGTGGATATCCATAAATTTCTTAAATGCTTATCTGAAATCAATAATAAGGAACTATTTGATGTAAAAATATAACCTTTGGTGAAAAATTTGGCTTATCATTATACAGTCCCTCATACATAAATGTAAAAGTGTAGCATATGTGTTAATGTTTCAGCAAAGTAGATAAATTCTTCTGTTAGCAATCTTTTTAGTTTAAAGGAATTGAAACAAAATAAAACCAGATTGGAAAAAAACAAGCAATATAATTTATTTATTTTGCTAATCGCAATAATCTTTACTCTGCTAGATAGAAGCTAATATTGCTATGAAATTTCGGGAGAAACTTTTATTTTTTTATTCGCATCATTTTATTAATTTATTATAATTACTTGCGATCCCGAGCTTAGCAAAGATAATTAATTGATCGTTGTTAACGAAAGAGCTAAAAGTTTACAAATAGGAAAACGTAACTCCCTTCATTAAAATAAAATAGTAAAGATTGCAGATGTTTGTTTTTAATATAATTATCTGTTAATAAAACATGTTATAATGCCTAGGTTATATGTTCATAAAAATGTTTTAATGTTAAAAGGAATATTTGAAATTTATTTTTAATAAAATATTTATATTCTGCAAGAACTTTCATCTACTACATGATTAAAGTTCTTACTATGTTTATATAGTATAAAACTTTGAAATAAACAATTTTAGAACTTTTTCTTTGCCCTTTAAATCTATTTCCTTTCATATAAATTTTAATTAGCAAAATGCAAAGAAGTTTTAAGAAATTGATTTCGATTTAAAATTTTACTAAGTTTTATAATATGAGATATTTCAATTTTTTTGAGGAGTTTCTAAGTTTTAAAATTTATTGTAACTACATTGTGTTATTAAGTTTCAATTAACGAAATTAAGTTAGTAGTACTAATGTAATTTGTGCTACTAATGTAATTTCTTTTAATAAGTTACAGCATTTTTGAAAAGGCATTTTAAAAATCTTATAATTCTTTCTGATTTTTCAGAATGCAAACTAAAAGAACAAAGTAAAAATTCAGTATTTTAGTAAAATTATGTATGCATAGAGTAATTATTACTTATAGATATTTATCGGGGAAAAAAGGATGACAATGAAAATCCTACCATTCCTAAATTGATAAATAAAAACATAAATCGATTTCCCAAACAAAGTGGTACTTATCGATCTGAAGCTGGGTGAACTTCAAGTCACCATTGAGGTTCGAACTTCAGCCAATCAAAAGCGATTTGGGATATTTGTATTTTATTTTTGTTACAGACAAAAACAAATTTTTTATTACAATTTGCTCCGATTTGTACTTTTCTCATCTCCTAAATTACGAGTTAGGAAAGCTACAAAGCGACAAGTTACAAGGTGAAGCCGCGTAGCAATTCCCTAATACTATATGGATGCGGAGAAACATTGCCCAAGGCATTTTTGCTTGGAAAAAATTACAAACATTACTAATAACAATACTGTAAATAAATTAGCATATATAACATTTAATAAATTGAAAGTAGTAAATTAAATTTCTACAGGGGTCATTTGAAATATAAGAAAATCAATCAGAATAATGCATAATTAAAATTAGATTATCTACAATGGCAGTTGTTAATGTGTAGTTGGCCCGCCAAACTGCCTGAGGTAGCAGAACAAATATGGTGCAGCGAAACGGTTAGTTCGTGTAAGCAACAATGTGGCACTGCGAAATAAATGATTTCGTGTAGTACTAGTATGAACTGTTCGCTGATTTAAGGACCGTAAAGCTAGCTCGTACACGATTTTTATTCCTCTTATTTTCTGTCTGTTTGTACAATATCTTAGTAAGCTGCAAAGTGTCGAATCCGTTAACGTTTCCTACTTTTCCTATTCACACTTAAATTACTAGTGTCACGTATTTAAAGCAATGCTATCGAAAGTAATAAGGAACCCCGAGTAATGAGTTCGTGTAGGAGGACAACCAAGCAGCTGTAAGTGACTGGTACAAATAATAATGAGGTTTTAATTAAAATAAGCAAGAGTAAAGATTTTATCCTAATTACATTATGTACCTTAGCAACTTAGATATACTAATATAGATTATGTCTTGGGTTTTTTTTTTTTTTTTTTTTTTTTTTTTTTTTTTTTTTTTTNTTTTTTTTTTTTTTTTTTTTTAAGGGAGAGTGTACAAGGAATAACTTTAGCAGGCGTTCAAACTTAGCATCATATTCTTCAAAAAAAGTTTAATTCCCAACAAAAAGTTTAGTTATTATATGGTTAAGTTTAGTTATTATATGGTTATGGTTTATTAAAAGTTTAGTTATTATATGGATTGCATAGGACGAATTTCAAAAGTCTAATTTCACGAAAAACTATTCTAGTAACCATAATTATCTTAACAATGGATAATATGCAAATAAAACCATTTATAAATTAGTATACGGCTTTAAAATTGAATATTCTACAAGAAGATAATATAAATGATAAAAATTAGAAATTGCCTCTTTTCCTTCTACACCAGGGGTTTACATGTGGTCGAGCCCACAATTAAAAACAACAGTCAAATGCCGGGCTGCAGCTTTATTTATTTGTCAAAATTTTATATAGGACTCTTTTATGCTTGAAAGAACATTAAATATTACTGTCAGATTTTTATCAAAGTTTTTTTAATAATAAGGAACAAAATAGCAAGCATTACAAATAATACTTGTTGCGTATCATTTTAAATCTTCTCTTAATCAGAAACTTAGTGACAAGATTTTTTTTCTTTTAAATTTAATTCTGTCATAAATTAAGATTTTTTTCAACTTATTAAGAATTATAGCAGCAAAATTCTCGAGCATCTGAAATAAATTTTTTTCTTCTTTTCCACTCATGCGACATTCAACTCAAGGAATTTAAATAAAACATGGTATTCATTCCTTCTTTTATGCGTTTTAAAATTTACAAGTGTAAATAACTTCGTCCAAAATGAGTGGTTTTAAAAAGTTAATTGAAAGAATTTCTTCGAGAAAATTTCTGATACGCACGTGCTAAATTATATTCACAAAATACAAAAAAACAGAATGAAAAAGAGCAACAATGCACGATTATTTTTGTATTTGAATAAGTGTTTTCTTTTTCTAATAAATAATTTCTGGATGGACAAATTTTTTTGTACCGTTGGTATGTTAAATTTCAAAGAAACGAAGAAATTAGGTTTTTTTTAAGAGAAAGAAAAGTATTTTAAACCCATATAGATTTCTTACGTAAATTATCTGCAAAAAACCGACAACTAATATATTTCAGCTCGCGGGCCACACAAAAAAGGCTTCTCTGGCCACCAATTGGTAACCACTGTTCTACACCAACCTGGTACTAATTCGTCAAAATGTGTGAAAAGAGGGGAGCGAAGGGGTAACTGTCACAGGCATTCAGCTAAAGGAAACAGCTATTTGATCTCCAAGGATACGAAAAGTTTAAACTCTATTATTCTTTGATCATGAAATTTTATTTTTCAACAAATTCGACTGCTAGCAAAATATTTTGGTAAAATACTTTGCCAAAACACGCGTTACATTTAATTAAACACGTGATTAGCATTTAATTAAGATTTAAAAACAAATTTGACACTCATTTTTTGGCCAAAATTACGGATGCTTGAAATAAATATGTTTTTACTATACAAGAATTTCTGTTTACTTATATACATAAAAATGCATTTAAAATATAATTTAAATCCTTAGAAGTATTTAACTTTTTACCGTTTTTGTTTTTATAATTGGCTTTTTTATTAGTTTTTCCCTCTTCAGAGATTACACACCTTTTTTCAGGAACATCAAAGATAAAAGCTAGCCCCGGCTTCCACGCACTGCAGCAAGCCACTGCATTCTCCTTATGTGGTTGGGTGGAAAAACTAAGGGATTGATTGAATTCATCTTTTCATATTTGTTTAAAAAAAATCACCAAGACAGCTGTTTAGTAGCATCTTACTCTCAAGTTTTGTTTTACTACTGAAATAATAAAAAACTTTTCAGGCTGTATTTGCTTTAAAAATCCAAACGCAAATACGATTTGTGTTTTGGCTTTTGCGCTGACGCACTTTCTTAGCTTTCAATAATTTAAGGACTGTTTAGCAATATCTTTTTATAAAAGCTGATATAATAAAGTGAAACCTTTCTTCTAGTTTTGAACGATACACTTCTGTTGCACTTTTCCTGAAAAAATATTTTTAATACTTCAATTGTTTTTATAAATTAAATTTGTTAATTATTTTGATATTTTAAATTTCTCAATAATTGCGTCATTTAATTTACGTAGGAATTTGTACTTCTGAAGAAAAAAAAAATTATCAGCATTTTTTACATTTTTAAAAAAAAATTTAATCTCGTACATAATAGTTATGAAATTTTTATTAAAATTTTAAAATTCATATTTTTGCAAATATTATGGCAATAGTTTCTGTAGAAGCTAGCAGAAAGATGGCGTGCTCTTCGAGAGCTAAGATGGAATTGTTTGTTTTGAGCTATCAAAATGCTTGAGGCAAGTGAAATAATTTATTTAAAATATAGTTTTTGATTGCTTTGTGTTAAATTAAGTCTGTGATATATTCAAAACACTATTAAGTTTCCTTTGTTTCAGATTTCATATGATTTATGAAATTTCATTTTTTTTAAAAATGTAATTTTAAATTGTTGTTACGCCTAGCTAGGTAATAAAAGAAATTCCTATCCGAGGTGATTAGCGTGCCATCTTTTATTTTTTTTATAACTTGGAATATTTTAATAATGAAATGTAGCCTATTTTTACCATTCTAGAAATTAATTAAATTTGGTTAATTATGCTTTTGTACTTAAATTTCAGAAATATGTCGTCTTATTAAAAAAATAAAGCTATCTGTTGAATAATTTATGCTAATTACATGTTTTTGTTTATCAAGCTTCTATCAATAGTAGTTATTGTTGTTTAAAAACTATATAGCTTGCTCTTTATTGATATTTACTGCCGAAAGTTAAAAAACTTTAGTCTAAATTTAAAATTTAATAATTTTTAAAATAAATTTAAATATTTACCACTCCCATCCAAAATTTAATTGAAGCTTAGGGTATCAAATCTGTGAATGTTGTTGTGTTTATTTCGCTTCTTAATTTATTTTAATTATTAGATCATGCAAAGTGAGACATTTTTGTGCTTTAAATAAATTTCAAAGCAAAACTCGGTGTCTTTTTATAAAAATCGATTCTTTTATTCTGTAGGTATTAAATAGCTTTGTGTGATTAATAATATTTTCTTTTCAGAAATTGTTAAAAACTCCAATATTATTTATTTGCATCAAATAGTTTTTAAAATCTGATGCTTTTTTAAAAATGCCATAGTAATTTTAGGAAATTATGTATCAACAAAAAATATTAAATATTGAATGTATTTGTTGTAGATTATTTATTTAACTTGATATTTATCAAATGAATTATTTTGACAGTATTAACTAAGAATCTTAGTAAAATATTAAATGAATAAATGTTTATTTATTGTTGCAGGTCTGTACAGTACTTCTGCATTAGCAAGTTGTAGATGTTATGCATTCTAAGAGTTGAAATGACTTCCAAGTTATAGAGAACTTGTTTGTGAGGAGTTAAAATGCTATGCATTCCAAAGTATGTTATAATTTACACTTTTACAATTCTGTTTTAATTTGTTAGGTAAGTTATAAGTTTGATAAATTATATCTTTAGTTATAAATTTAATGTAATTGTAAAAATTTTTTAAAAGTATTGAGTTTTGTATCTCTATGTTTATTGACTTCATGTATGTTTGGATTAAGTTCATATTTTTCAATTTTAACATATAGTTTTGAAAAGTTATTGTTTTGGAGAAATTTGAAAGTATGTATTTAATTTGTTTTGATTATTTTACTTAAAATTTAAATTATTTAGTGTAATGTAATTTCAGGATAAAGATCAAGTTTGTAATTTATCTTTGCAAATTTGGATTTAATTTTATAAATGTTTTTTCCTTTTGCTTGAAAATATACACATTTCATTAAAAGTATGGTTTATATTACTTTTCATGTGTATAATATTATATAATACAAATTTTCTGACACATTTTTTAAACTCTCATATTTGATCAACTAATTTGTTTAAAAGAAGTTTAATGTTTTGAATTCACTATTTGCGTACAGCAGAAAGGGCTAAAAAAAAATTTTATGCTACAGAACACCTTTTGTTTTGGAGTAAGTGATGGCAAGTAAGAAATCTGTCATTTATTCTTATTAAAAGATTACTAAACACCATTACAAGCCTCGTATGATCCTATTTCATAAATAATTTTAAATTAGCTTGGTTTTTTATTTAAATAATCGTTTTCTACTAGTTTAGTTTGTTCTTAAGTTTGTTTTGGTTTTTATTATATGATTGACAATTATCATTGATTCAGTAAGATATGTTGTGATGGTAAATCTATCTGTTTATCACAAATGTTAAAAAATTAATTTAATTAAATAACATCTGTCATCTTGTTTTTGTTACTTTTGCTTGCTTGGTTGTACCATGCCCTGGCCTTGAATTGTAATTGCAGTGATTGTTAATGTCACAATATTACTATCTTACATTATAAATTATATTCAATTGATCTTTTAGAATTAGAAACTTTTTCTCCTTTTAATATTGTATTTTGATCTCTTTTTTTTTTAAATAATAATTTTTCAAGTGTTGTAAATGTTTAACTAAATCACTTCTGTAACCAACAAGGTCGTGAAAGTTAAGGCAGTTTTTACTACTCATCTTGGGTGGGCTGGGAAATGAGTACGGAACAAAACACCTATCCTTTATGAAAGTTTAATGCCTTAACCATTATGCCACCACTGCTCAATTCTAATCAATCTCATAATTGGAAATATTGTTAAATAATTTTTTTTAAATGAAATAAGTCAATTAATATTCTCCAACGGCTTGTCAGCTGTAGGTGGATATTGGTCTTTATTTTCATATTGATATTTTGTTTACGATGTACAGTGTGTAAAAAAAAAAGAAAGAGAACTATCCTGAATAACTTTTGATCTAATGATCAGATTTTTCACGTTTCAGGACTCGATATTAATGGTTCGAGGGGGTAACCTCAAATACGCTAATTAATTAGTACAGACATTATTTTAAGTTGCAAAATAAGTATAAGTTGTAAATAAACATACCTTTTTTTTTTTCAATGGATTTTAATTTCTAACAAACAAAATATAGGGATAGCTACAATCTTTGAAATATGGCCCTCACCCTTTGGTCAGGAGAGCGATCCAAAGTTTGGGCCCCTTAATGTTAATTTTACTCTTTGCGTATTTTGCTTTATCTGGAGAACTTTTTTGAGCGAATTGAGGCATTTTTGCATGTAATTATAATTTATGTCCAAAGCATCTTAACATACCTTACTCAATTTCTGACACATCTTTTATCATTCCACAACACTTCGTGAATGCTTCAATTTTTAAGTCTTAGTTAAACTATATTGGCATTTCTATATAGTTTAACTTGATATTACAATTAATAATGACTCTGTTATAGAAAAAATAAATCGTAAGCTATTATAAAACTTAAATCATGATAATGACGAACAAACTTTATTGTGAACAATCGCCTATTGTGAACAATCGCCTGTGTAACTCAGGTTTGATTTTTTACATTTATTTATCAGGTTTTTAGTTTGGAAATTGGTTTTATCAATAAGACTACTTCTCAATTTATTCTTGATAAGATTCATGCTTAAAAATGATTGTTCACATGAATATGTAGATCTGAATATGAAAAGAACAGCAAATGCTAGTTTTTTGCAGCTGATTATATGAGTTAGGAATACTACTGTGTGTGTCAAAAGTTAGCATGTCTTTCTTCTCCAAGTCTTTCAAAGCAGATCAGTTGTGCTGTAAATTAAGCTCACATTTGTTTTTTTTTCAATGTTACCTATATCAGCACTAAGACGTTTAAATATCAAGCTCCATAATTCTTTGTTTCTTAAATCCAGCTATTTGATTTCAAAGCTGCCAATGTAATACAGAAAGAAAAATGTAATTCTATAACAGTAGTTATGAGGTTTTTCAGCAAAGGCTAGTGTTGCTTTGATGTTTCTGAAACTTTTGAAAAACTTCTGATATTTAAAACTAAATTGAAATGGCACATATCAATATAATTTTCTCTTTCGAAATCTTGAGCAAAAAGAGATAATTTATTTTCAAAGAAAATAACTTCTAACATCAAAAAAAAATTTGTTAATTTTTCCTGTAGTTTTTAATTGAGCTTATTTTCGATGAGATGAAAAGTTTATCATGAAAATATAAAATTTTTGGATCTACGGATCCTTTGTTTGTTCAGAATAATAAACATCCTTTTCGAGGAAAGCTTTTATTTCTGTTAATATGGACGTGAAATATTTTCTCTTGATAACCACTTTACTTTGTTATTTAGCAGAAGATATGCATAGTCACTATCCATTTGAACTAAAATTTAAACCGTCGGTGATTAAGAAATTTTATTGCAATGGAGTCGATAATCTTAATCACCATTTCTATAATTTTGCAAATTTCTTCTGGAAATGTTTGTACTCAGAGCTTGTCGTGATTGATTTATTTCAAAATAGTAGCATACTCGTTTTTTACACTGTTCATACTTTTCTCCCCGTCTATTGTAGTTGAGACAATTTTATGAAGTGAAATATGTTTTTTAATGCATCCAATTACAGCATTTGCTGTATCATCTTCACGTGTTTGACCTTTGAGAAGCAATAATCTAAGTTATTAAGAATCTCGGGGTTCATAGTAGTCCTGAAGAGTTAGCGTGAAAAACTGAATTCCTTTATTGTCTTTTTTCCCCCAGAAGAACTGATGAATTTTGGAAAGAAGCGTTTTCTTAATTAACCCCATCTTTTCTATAGAATACTTTTCTAATTTTCTCCTTTTACATATCCTCAGCCAGTAAATTTAACTATGTAACCTGTGGCAAAAATTTTTCTGGCTTTCGGCGACAAACCTCCCTAGTACTCCAATTTCTTCAGGATATTTTTAAAATTAATAAATATGTTGCTAATTTTAATTTTTATTGCAAAGTACTTATGTTATAAGTACTTCGTGTTTATGGAAAAAAAAACTTCACATCACATATAGAATAAAACTAAATGTAATAATTATCAAAGAATTAATTATATTATGGGTGATATTTCCCTTATTTTGAAGAGGGAGAAAGTAATAATTTTTTCCTTATTTGCGTTCTACCACCAGTCATCACATTTATAAAAATAAAAATCGTGAAATCTTTGGCAGTTAGGAAAGATCGGCAAAGTGTGGATTTACAACAAAATCCCCTGAAAGACTCATTTTCAAAAAAAGGGTAATTCATGCGTGTTTCAAGATTCACTTGGTGTAATAAATAACATATTAAAAATATCAGATTTTAAGAACTATGTGGAATTCAATAGCAAAACTGGCAAAAAATCTTTTGAAAGATATAATATAATCATTCATCAGAAAGTAAATGCTCTATTGCGAGATTCAAGTTTCCCATCTTGCGAGAAATAAATTTGAATCTTTAAAAACTACATGAAAATCAATAACTGTCAACTATAAAAACACCTCGTGGATTTACGATACTTTTGGCGTAAGTTGAACGCATCAAAAAGTTATTATTTAAATACATAATTTTAAAATTGGGTAATCAAGTGTGCAATTTGGATTTCCCATTCTGTAAAAAAATAGTATGTAAAACACTTCAGGATTTTTTTTATAAAAAAAATAGCAATAATTCTAAACGAAAAAATTATGAATCTCGAAAATAATAACTGAACTATAAAATACAGTAGAATTATAGCTTAAGAAGTTCCTGCTTTAAAAGTTTTCCCGCATAAGCAGCTATTTCTCTAAAAAAGAACCAAATACCACAATGTTAAATCTACCTTTATAAAAAGTTTTTTTTCCCCCGTTTAAGAAGTTATCTCATGCTTCCATTTTTTTAAACTTTTTTTTTAACTTTATATTAAAAATGTTTTATTTCTAGTTTACTTACCAATTTTTGTTACTGAACGGTAAAGTATGCGAAAAGTAAAAAAAAATTGGTGGTGATTTATTGGGAACTGGTGTGAACAAAGAAATGTGAACTGTTCGATAAACAATGAAACCAATAAAAATGTGGGAAATCACTTGGACATTGTGTCCACCATAAATGAAAGTCAGGAAGTCTGATGGGAAAGATACATCTAAACCTTTAGCAGCATTTCGTTAGAAATCTTCTTAGTGTGAAGGTTGATTTTTGTTGAAAATGTCCTGTAAAGACATATAACGTAAATTTAAATCTCCCTGTTACTACGATAAATAGCATTGTTAAGAAAGACATTATCTTAAACTCTTCTTTTTCTGGTGCATCCCCAGAAAATAAAAAAAGTGTATGGTAAGAAATGTTTAACAAATCAATTTTAGTTGGGCCCAGTATGAATCGAAGGCGAATGCGTTAGTGAATCTCATAGGGTGGACTATTGTAGTTTCTTAAATATTGATTTATCTCTTTTATGTGATTTTAAAAATTGATTCCAATCATCAATACAATAATCACATCATAGAATTTTTAGATCATGCATTGAGAGATTATCCTCTAAAATTACTTTGTATAAAGTGGCTTATTCACTGTTACACAACTACACTCAACTGTAAAATTTGTTTAACTGAAATCTGAATCGGGCAGGAAAAAAGGTATGTTTATTCAAAGAAAATGTGTTTTTGTGTTTAATTTCATAACTTAACAAATCTTTTGCACTAATTAATTAGCATATTTGAGGTCACCTCCTCGAACCATTAAAATAGAGTCTTAGGTGAAGATTCGATTATTAGACCAAAAGTTATTCTGGGTGGTCCATTTTTTATTTTGCGTACTGTATATTAATGTAAAACAATTAATTAAAATACACATAAAAATATCACTGAATAGTTATAAAATTGAATACTAATATAAACTATGAGATTTCACTTGACTACTTCACTTCTGTCGTAAATGCATGTTCTTGACTGTATTATTTTTGAATATTAAGTTAATAAAAATTTAAAAGCTTCAGATTACGGAGCTACTAAGTCAAAAGAAAGAAAAATGTTTTTAAAATAACTAAATTATATAATATTTAAAATTATTTACATTTTCAAGCATGTGGATTTAGTGACATTTTTCAAAAATCATTTTTGTTTATGTGAATTTCTATCCAAATAACTTATATGTTCTGCATCTGTTGGAATCCCCACGGAGCTTAAATGTTTCAGTGAAGGTAAAACTATAAATTTTCTTATAGCACGTTTTTAGAAGTTAAGAAGCGAATGTCCCATATGTGAATCGAGGTAATGAAGAGGTTAAACCACTGTCTTCCCTAAACGTTTTCTGAAAGGCGGCTCACCCTGCTTACCCTTTGATCCTAATAAATGCACCCTCTTTGCCCTTTATGTAAAAGTAAGCGCAATCCCTTAAAAACACTGCCTTTTTTTTTTTTTTAATCCAGATACCATTTTGAAAAAAAATTTATTTATAGGTTTAATTATTGATAACTAATAAAAATATTCATTTTGTTAGGGTTATTTTCAACTATGCATCTTTAAATATTTATTTTCTCATAATTTTCAGTTTAATTTATGGAAAAAGAGCTTTCAATTAATAATTTTTTGCTAGTTTACTTTTTTTGAAGAAAAAAAATATGCACAGAGATAGCATTTTAGCATGCCGTTAATTATTTTTATAAACTACAAAGTTTACTCTAAAAGTTATTAAGCATAAAATTCAATTATTACATATTACACATCTTGATAAATCTTTACAATAAGTGAAAAATCAAAGTCAAACCCTTTCAAAACTCAAAGTGCCCTTTTCAGGGAGGAAGTGCCTTGCCCTTTTTTATTCCCAGGGAGAACTCTGTTTAAAGTGATATGTATTTTTTATTTTAAGATTGATTATCTCTAAAAATAAAAGTTTTTAGTGGTGTGGTTGGGATTAATCATAGAGAAAGAAATCTCTCTGCTGGTGGATCATTTCTTTTACTGCTTCAGATAAAGCCACTTTAGTTGCAGATCATAAACAACAATTATAATTTCCAAAGTTCTTTATTTTAGATGTTACACATTGGTCAGCATTTAATACTTTGAATCAATCCAAGGGACTTTAATTTGTTGTCTAACATAGTGTACCATTCTCAGCCTGATTATTTCAATCCATCAAGCTGATGTTCGAATGTTTTAGAAGGCACACTTCATCTTTTTTTAAGAGAGAAAAACACTAAGTCCTTTGAGTTGTTTCATATGAATTTCTTCCTTTAAATCTCTGTTGACATAGGCCATTATTAAGTCTAGTTGATAACTTGTTTTCTTTTCAATAAGATATGACGGTTGTAATGAAACTTAATCTTGAAACAGGTGAATAACATTCTTTAAAATCTATTCCAGGCTTTTGAAAACATCTTTTAGCAACAATTCTGGGTTTGGATTTTTGAGTAATCTGAAATTTAGTTTTTAGCACTTATTAGAACCAATGACATTTTATAAGCAGGTCTTGGCTTTATTTTCCAAGCATTTTGTTTCATCAAAGTTTCATAGCTTTTTTCTAAGCTAATTTATTAGGCCCAGCAAGCTCTTCATCAAAACTTAAGTTTGTATGGTAAACATCAGAAAATAATTAAGTATTTTTGTTTTCTTCATTTTGATTTTAAACTTTCCAGGATCTGCTGGAATTTCCCGTTTGTAAAAACTTTGGTCTGATGGAGCCTGTTGCATCTTTGGGCTACACTTGATGTCAGGCGAAGAAGGAGGAATTAAGCTTTTATTTTCAGAGCTGTTGGTTGACGACACATCTTTCACAATTGAAAGCGTCATTCTTGTGTTTTGGGAGAAGTCAAATTCGCAATTGAATTGATGTCACTTTATTTTGGCTGTTCAAAATCGAATTTAAGTATAAAACTCTTCAGTGAATCTGATATCAGGTCAAACAATTATTTTTTTTACGTTTTTATCCCACAGTCTATAAGCTTTCATTTCTGTAAATAACTGACAAAAATATGCTCACTTCATCTGGAATCAAATTTTGCATTTTCGCGTTTATTCAAGACATAAACTTTCTTTGAAATAGGTTTGGTTTCAAAAATCAGTTCATAATCAGTTAAATTATAAATTGCGTTGTTAGTAAGAAGTGGATTTTTTATATCTGTTGCGCAGTTTTCAACTAGGACCCAAAAACTCATCCAAATTGTAAAAGTACTGATCTGGCCATTTCAACTGCTGTTTTGTTCAGCCTTTCGGCAATTCTCTGCTATTATTAAGAACAGCTGATTTTTCTGTCCGGTCATCTCTTGATCTTATAGCTATTTGGTAATATTTATGTCAGTCAGGGTTACTATATGGCTGTAAAAGAGTCAGTAAATCATTGTCAATATTAATTTCAAGTTCTTTCAATTTATCCACTAGGGTGAAGAACTCTATAGTCGCTCATTAGTTTTGCTTTGCTCATTTTTGTTAGGAGTAGTTGCTTCAGCACTGTTGCTTTGCTGGCAGGACCTTTCAATTCATATATTTCTTTCAACTTATTCTATAATTCTTGGGAATTTTTACAGCTCTTTACTTAAGATATCATACTTTCAATTCATACTTGTGAAATATCAGCTTCAGCTTTTTGGTCATTGGAAATCCATTTGGCGATTACATCAGCTCCTTGTACAAAGTTAAATTAACTATAATTTGCAGTTCAATTATACTGTTTTTTTAACTTCACAAAGTTAGTTTAATTGCTTATGGAATAAAGAAAAAAATTATTTTTATTGAAATATTGCCGTGTATTGCAGAAATGTAATCTGGGATTTGTAGAAATTTTCTTGGAATTTTATTTTTAAAATCTGAATGTGAACCTTAGAAAATAGGTGATGCTGACTGCTAAGCAATCCCTCCTCAATATGCATGTTCGAAAGAGAAGTTTCTTTTAGCATATGAATATAAAATGCTTATAGCAATGCGAAAAATTCCAAGGTCTTCATCAGCAGATTCATTACAAAAGTAAACCAATTGGCTATTGAAGGTAGCTAATAAAAAATGTGTGAATATAAGTCTAGTATTGTTTTCATGAACGTTTAATGTTTGACTTGTTTTGAGTTTAATTCAAATTATAAAATTCCTGTATTATTCTAAATTTCTTTATTTGCATTCTCTTTTTCAGATATTAGTGTAGTGTTTGAAATTTGCTGACTTGTCCATAATTGACTTCTTAATGCTTAAAAAATGAGTGTTGAAGGTGAATGCGAGTCAAAACTGGCATCTGTTTCTCCAAATATGCAAAGTGATGCTTCAACTGATGGCGATGCAAGTATTACATTGAATACATTTATTTCAATTGACAAATCTTCCCCTGTTCCTCAGGATGCTGCTGTAAGTTGTGAACCTAAAGCAAAGAAACGGCGTAAGCAAAGTAATCCATTAAAGATTCAAAATGCACCACCTTCTCCAAAATTTGATTTATCTGCTTATGAGATGGTGGATCAATCAGAATCTATAAATAACCAAAATACCTATGATTTTGAGGAAAGCGTGTTGAATCAGAATCAAAGCTATTTGACTGATAAAAACAAAGGAACTGAACCAACATCTCAGAAAGGTACCCTTTCTCGTGTCACAAATGCCTTACTTAACAACAAAGTTAAAGAAGCTGCCAGAATAAGCAGCAAAAGTAAAGAATCTTCCTTACAGTCTTTGACAGATCTCAGTTCTCCTGAATCTGGTGAAGATGTTGTTTCCAATGAGTACAAGAACCCCACACAAAATATATATCCTAACATTAGTTCTTTAGCTACCTACAACCCTGTAGATATTGCCAATGATGCCACAAAAATTGCAAATATTTATAACTTTTCAGATTTTTCATCTCCTTTACAGCAGGGTAACATAAATTTGTCAGTTTCACAGCGCAGTTTTGTAACATCCAGCGGTGTTAGAGTATTTAACCCTGAAGCTTATTGTGAATTGTGTGAAAAAGAGTTCTGCAACAAGTATTTTCTCAAAACTCACAAAGCAAATAAACATGGAATATGCTCTAATGAAAGTAGTCCCAGTGCCTATGGTGGACAGCGACTCTCGTATAAAAATATGCATTTGAATCCACAAGCAGCCCAACAAATGATTACTCAAATGTGTGAAACAGGGGCTACATTTGGATCTGCTGATTCCTATTGTAATATATGTCAGAAGTACTTCTGTAACAAGTATTTTTTGAAAAAACACAGGCAGAATATTCATGGTCTTTTTGATGATGTAAATCCAAATATTCCTAGCAGTATACATGTACCTGTTATATCATCGCCTTTGCCATTAATCAGATCAGTCAGTCAAGAATCTAAGTCCACTGATAATTCTACTGGAAACATAACCAAAGACGAAGACTCTCTTAATGTTAGTATTGAAAATATCAAAAATTCGTTAAACTGTAGCCTACCTCTTCTGAATGGTTCTAGTCCTCATACATCTCAGAATAAAAACACAAATAGTATTAATTCTAAAGAAAAAAAAACTGAAAAGTTCTTATGCGAATTGTGTAATATAGAGTTTTGTGAAAAATGTTACCTCGATGCTCACATGATAAATAAGCATGTCTCGGCTAAATTGATGAGTAATGAATTTCCTGAATTTTCAGAGGTTGGAAAAGTAGAAACGAGTGAAAAAGTATCACATACTGATGAAACTGATGAATCCAAAGAGTTCAAAGGCCAAATGTGTACACCTTGTATGAAAAACTTCACAAGTGCAGAATCATTTCAAAACCATATGTTAGAAGTTCACGGTGCCTCTTTGAAAGAGGAAGAGGATGTCTCTCTGGATCTTGCCAGTCAGAGAAATGGCCCAAATCTTGAAAATGGCAGCCTAGTTCCTCATGAAAAGTCTCTGA
Organism: Parasteatoda tepidariorum; assembly: GCF_043381705.1. Lineage (NCBI taxonomy): Eukaryota > Metazoa > Arthropoda > Arachnida > Araneae > Theridiidae > Parasteatoda > Parasteatoda tepidariorum. The sequence continues at coordinate 71,980,117 of NC_092210.1, read as the reverse complement.
AAGAAATGGATAATTCCAATGATTCTGTTACCTACAGTTGTAACTTATGCTTTCAAAAGTATAAAGATCAAAAAAGTTTCTTGACCCATGCTGAATCTGATCATGGTATAGTTGGTAATGCTGCAATTGAAGCAAGTAATTTGGTATGTGATGCTTGTCCTGAACAGTTTTCAGATCGCATTGCCCTCTTGTCCCATAAGTTTAAAGCTCATGGCATTATTCCTCCTGGTCTTGAAACTCATATTGATAATGGAGACAGTGAATACATTTATTATCAAGGTTTGCGTCATAAAAGTAGTGGCAGTAGCTTCTGTCAGATTTGTAATAAGGAGCTGTGTAATAAGTATTTCATGAAAACGCATATGCTGAAAATGCATGGAATAGATGTTGATAAAGCACTGATTGAACGTTGGCCTGCTTCAACTGGTGGTGTTTACTGTGACATTTGTCAGAAATTTTTGTGTAGCAAATACTTTTTAAAAGTTCATAAACAGAATGTCCATGGAATTGTTGATGAGTCCACTAAAATGCTCACGGCTAGTGATAATCCGTCGTGTGGTAGCACTTTGTCTATGAATGACAAAAAATTGCCTACAAACCTATCACAGGCGACTAAAATGAATAACACAAGTAAAGAATCTCTAGGAAATGATGATTTTATTTCTAAAAGAAGCAATGGTAGTACCTTGTCTTGTGAAATTTGTGGTCAAGTATTTTATGACAAACTTGCACTGCAGGTACATCTGGTTAATAAACATGTAAAATGTAATGATTCTAAAGCTTTCCCAAATCTACTTTCACAATCAGAAGATTCCAAAGAAGCTCTTACAGCAGGAATTTTACCTTGCCCATGTTGTTCATTTGTAAATTTAGAAGATAATGAAAAGCATTCTCCTATTAATAGTTTAGAAAATAAGATGATATCATGTATAGTGTGCAGTATAACTTATTATCAAAATGACTACCATACTCATCATTTAAGCCATGGAACATCATTACCAATCGGGAAAAAGATGCCTAATTTTGAAAATGGTACACACGATGATTCTGCTAACGGCTTTGATCTCTCAGGGAATAACAATGAAGTTTCAACAAAGAACAGTTTGCGACCTAAGCTGAAAAGATTCCGCTGCAGTAAATGTGACAAGACATTCCGAACCAAAACGAAATGTTTGCATCACATTCAGGTTATGCATAAAGTTAAAAAAGGCCTTTCAAACCAGTGTGATTCGCAAAGCCCATCCAAAAAAGCAATGTTGAATCACAGTTTTCGAAAAGTCGATCACAAAGGTCCAGAGAATGGTACAAGCTCCTTGTGTACCAAGGAAACTGATGAGAGAGCTGCTCTTTTAAGCTCTGGTCTTCCTGAAGGAGCACCATTGCCTGTGCCATACTATTTGCCTACAAATTCTGATGTGATTATGCAGCCTTTTCATCTGACTGAACCTAAACCTGATGAAGCTACTAAGCAAAACATATTTGTACCAGCTATGGTGTTTCTTCCTGTTAGTCAAAAAGTTTCAGAGAAACTCACTGTTGCATTCACCTTAACTCCTGCTTGAAGGATGTTAGATTAGTTTAGTTACGTCTCAGAGTACTTCCTGGTACGAAATTGCAAAACAATTATGAACTATCCTATGTAAAGCATAGACGTCTCTTCATGATTTGTATTCATTAAATCAAACGATCATGATCATTTTTTTTCTCTCTTAGAGAACAAAGTCAACATATTTGCCTTTTAACTGATAGCAAAACTGAAGTTTGGGCATGATTAAAAGTCCATAGGGTTTGAATGGGTATTTTATATTAAATTCCATACTTTATATTTCATTTCAGATTAATTCAAGAAAAGAATCATTCTACTTTACAAAATGACATGAACTGTCAAATAAATACCTCAACCTTAGTTTTCAGGTTCAAATTTTTCATTGACAATAAAGTCATATTCAAACATTTTTTATTACTTAAATATTTTACCTCATTTCTGCTTTAAGCATGCCCTTTTCTACCTCGGTAAAGTATTGGAAAATGGATTTAGGGTTCAGTTCTTGTATTAATAGTTTATTTAAATTAATACATTAATTTATCCTTGTTTTATAATTAAATTCAGGTTTATGTTATTCATGTAAATTTTAAAAAAAAGCTGTTATGTTTGATAATTATTTTCGGTTTTGAAACTTGTTTTTAAAATTTCTGATCTGCTTTGAGTTTTTTTTTTTTTTTTTCAAAATTTCTTTCTTTTTTTAGAAAAATCTGAAAATTATTGATCTCTTAGAACTGAACTCTAGTCATTTTCATTAATTACTTTACAGTTCTCGCAAACAAAGATATAAAATGTTATTCCTATTTTGATGTGAATTTTTTTATGTTAGTGTTATTGATCTAATAACTTAAATGTATAACAATTTCTAGTTATTTTCATCTTGTTTTTTATAAAAGTCCGACTGTAAAGTTTGTTTTAATGTAATATTTCAAGATATGTGTAATTAATAGAGTATTTGATGGTTCTTAGAATTGCAGTGACAGAAAGAAAAAAATGACATTGTACATTACATAAATGCATTTTGTATTACAAGTTTTACAGAACCCACTATTAGTAAGAATATATTTAGCTTTTATGGATTTATATAGTGGTTAAACTTTTATTGATTATTTGACTATGATTATGAATTTGACTATGATTATTTATTGATTATGAAATCTTAATAATATGAATGATTATATATTTGTTCATTATTTAATGTTTTAATTAATCTTAAAACTATTTTTATTTGCATTTTATGAAAATTACAGGAGTGTTTGTTTTAAAAAAGAATATTTATTCCTATGTTATTTTTTACATTTAATTTTATGTTAAATATAAATCCAAAAAATGACAATTTATCGTAAATTATGTTATGCTGAAAATTAGTTTTTGGTTTTAAACTTAAGTAGCAAAATTTGTAGTTTTTATCTAATTTCTTTTATAATACAATCATTTTTTCATTTAATTATCTTTATAGAATTGCTGTCAACACTATTGAATTTTCATTTTCTCTATTTTTCCAAGTTTTCTATTTTAATTGAACATTTTTCTAATATTTGGATATTTTAGAAAATTCTCTCAAACTTAGAAGTGTCCTAAGAAAAGTTTAAAAATAAGTCCCTATCAAAATAGATTTTTTACTCAATTTGTTACTTGCATGAGTATTTAAATATTATTGCTATATTTAAAAGATACTGATTGGTTTGAATCATTTCTTTTTTTTCTTCTTGATATTCAAATTTTTTGCTCAATCTCAACTTTTTAATTGATTTAAACATGTTATGAGTTACTTAAATGTTGAATTAAATATCTGTCACTACTTTATATTGAAATCAACTTAAATTTTGAGTTGTGTAATATAGGTTTTGTATTTTATTGACCAATCCTAATAGTTCCCTGTATATAAAATAGTTAAGATACTAAGCTAAATAGTTAAGATATTTATATTATTTCATAAAATCTACTAGATTCTTTTTTCTTCCCTTTCCATGTTTGCATGCTATGTTATTGTATTATTTCAAATTATTAATACATTATGAAAAAGCTTTAAAAATTTTTATTTCAAATAACAAACATTCCTGTCATTGATAAATACATTAAAAAATATATTTCTCAAATTTAATGCTGATTTTTAATTATTTTTTTAAAGATATACATATCACAATTTAAGCTTAATTAAGGAATTTTATAAAAAAATAATTAATTGAAACACATCAGTCTTTTGTTAAAACAAATCAAGTATCTATTTCACTTTTCATTAAGAAAAAGAAGTCATGCTCATTTTCTTATCTGTTGGGTGTGTTTTTAATTTTAAAAATTTTTAACCCATGCAGTTTTATGGAAATTACGGGTTTGATATTTATTTTTAATAAGTTGACCAGTTTTGTTATGAATAATTGTTAATTGTAGAATCTTTATCAGCTGCATCCCTCTTAATGCCTTAATCCATTATAGTAAAATCAATTTCAACTCTTGTGATATGATTCCAGTGCTGACTCTAGATTTAACAAAAATGATTATAATAAAATAATGGAGTTTGCATATATGTATATATGCATTATGGTATTGCAGCTAGTTTGTTGAGATTCAAGTTAGTGTAATAACAGAATTGCACTTTGTTATGATTATGTATTATTTCAGTAACTACCTATGCAAATTATTTGAATATTGCTTTAGCTGACTTATATTTGTTTAGAATAAGTAGTTTTTTCTTACTTTCCCTCTGATATAGTTTTTAGCAGAAAATTAAAATACCATATCCGTGTTTCTCATCGTAATCCTATTTCTCACTGGCGATCAGTTGCAACTTGTTTTGTTCTCTTAAATAAGTTTTCATTTAAGATTTAATTAAATATATCTATGCTAAAAGCTATGCAAATTTAAAATAGAATATCAGAATTTTAAAAAAAAAAAACTTTGGATCATAATCGGCAAATGTTGAGAAACACTGCAATTATGTCAATATGCTCTTTTATTTATTTTTTTAAAAAAACATATATATTCAGTAAAAACATTTTTGCATTGATTTTTTCCACAATATCATAGGGCAATTTCACTGCTGGTAATATGAGATATGCATGTTAAAAGGAAAAAAAGTATATTGTAAGGATTTTTCTCTTACTTTCTTTGTACCAAATATGAATTGAAATAGTTACATTAATATCTCTAAAAACCTCAAGCAGTATATGTCTTGTTGTCCTGCATGTTCTGTGAAATTGCCCTATAGCAGGACTTGTATTTTTTCTTCTTAATTTTATTAATTTAGTTTTTCTTTAAATAATTTATGAAGCCTAGATATTCAATTTTTTTTAATTACTAAGTTTTACTGAAAGGAAACAAATTTAAAGCATCATTGAGTATTGATAATGATATTTTAATCTAGTTTATTTTACTTCTGAAAACTATAATTAATAAATAAATGCTTTACTTTGCCTGTATTATTTCACTGGCAAAAATTTAGTTTTAGAAGTAAAAGTAAAGCAATTATTTTTTAAAAAAAATCTGGGAGTGCAAAGCATTTTTTTTCTGAAAAAATAATATTTTGCAATATTATGAGATTAATATTTATTATTTATAAATATTAAATATTCTTCAAAAAAGTAAATAATGTATGTACCTAATAATTACCTGTTACTCATTCAATACCAAAATAATCAAAGTAATGTCTGTTTTCATATATTTTCCCTTGAAAAGCCAGTATACATTTCTGTACATAAATTTTGTGTATAGCTCATTCACATGTATTTCCCATGTATTTTTATTATGTATTCCTTTATTGTTTGTGTTGTGCTATATTAGGAGTTGTTAAATGTTTGTGGTGTCCTTTTCTTCTCTACATATATTGTTGTGAATGTTTTGACAGTCTGCTGTTAATCATCATAGTGTGTACAATACATGTTGCATAAAGTACAAATGTTTTCAAAAATGCAAAGAATGAATTTAATGGAAATCAGAATAATTATTGTCTATATTAGCTGATACCTTTGTTTTAATGTTTTAAATTTTAATCATGCATTTCAATTTTATTATGGTAATATACTTTTGTTACATTTTTCTTTTTTAAGAAAGAAAAATAAATTCATGTTATTAGTTATTTGAAATCAAAATCCATGTTGAATTGTATTAAATTGTCCTTTTTTACGCAATGATTTTTAGTCCTTTTATTATAGTAATTGAAAATTACTTAAGTGTTTAGTATTGTTAATTTTTTTATTGTCACCTCCATGTTTGTAGATTTTAGTGACAGTTTCAACTTGATTGTAATTTTTTTTTTCTTCTGTTGTTCGCTTATTACCTCTCGTTTAGTTGAAATTATTAAAGATATATTTCTTGAAATCAAAATTGGTGTAAATCAAATTCATATTTATATCTGATGTATTATAAATCGACAATGCTTATTAAATTATAAGCTTAATTCTCAGGTTTGAATTCCAAATTTGTTGCAATGTTTCATTTACAATTGCATGCATCTGTGTTCTCTCTGAATGCTTATTAGGATGGGATGAAAAACATTTATTTTATTCGCTGTCACTATAGTGCTGAAAAGTTTTGTATTTTGAAGAAGAAGAGAATGACATCAAATTTTTCTATTCCTTTTTCACATTGCCTTTTAAGATCTTGAAAAACTTACAATAAATATTTCTTTTTTTAACAACAATTTGTTTTCTTTCAAAATTTTATATCAGGCAAAATATGTTTTTCTTTCTTCTTTTTTTTTTAAAGCAATACTTTAATTAACTATGTGAGTTTATATGTTAAATATGCAGTTAAGTGAATAATAATAATTTCTGGTGAATTTTTTTTTTCAATTTCAGTTCATGTGAAGTTTATCACCTGATTAGTATTTTTTTTTTTTTTAATTTTGCATCATTTCTGTTTTACTACACTGAACAGTAGCATTTTAATAGCTAAGTTACTTTAAAAAAACTTACAAAAATTATTTCTTTTATTTTTCAAAATTTTTAGCATTGTTTTCCGCATTAAAGTATTGAAGGAGTAAGGTTTTTCAGTCCATCCTATTAAAAAAGAAGTTATGTCTGTATTAATCGACTGTGCAAATTCTTAATCAAAATTGAAGTGTTTATATGTAGTGGGGAAAAAAATCAAAATTCTTGTGATGTGGTTGCTCTAAAATATTTAGTGTGCAACAGTGACAATCTAGTTTTTGTATGGTTCCAACCAGTTAAATTATGCAATTTAAAAAATAATAGGGATGACTTGTATGGTTTTATCCCATCAAAATCAAAATAATTCTTCACCTTTTATTATTATATATTATAAATACCTTGTACATTGCACTCTCACAAGTCTTAGCTATTTGCAATATGTCTTCATTGTCTATGACTGCTTTATATACAAAGGTAAATCCAAATTTTATTATTATTAGTAATATTGCTTGCTTACATTGTGTATAAAATATATTGAGCAGCAGTACAACTGCTATACTTGTTGGTTAATTATCAAAAATAATTTTTTTAAAGGTCAAATGGGATTAAAAGTATATGAAATGCTTTACTTTTTATTTTTTAAAAGAAAGTCCTAAGTATAATACAATGTGTTATATGAGAAATTAATTTTTTTTTCTTTCAGTTATTGCTCTGTCAGAAATAAATATTCATCATTTATTAAATTAACAAAATATTTCAGCAACATTTGGTGTTAAATAATTAGGATATGTTTAAAGTAAATATTTAGGTTCTTAATCTAACTTTATTGCATTCCAAAGCAGTGTAAAAATCTGTTTAAAAATATTTCAAGTATAAATATTTATTAGTATAATAGTTTATGCATGGCAACAAAATACAGATATGTTACAAAAAAAAAATTATAAATTTTTTTTCTTCTTTTTTTTCTAAAATGTTTCTACCTTACTTAATCTATTTTTTTCTAAATCTTAAAATACTGACACATTCTAGTAAAAAGTATCTGGTTTATGTACATATACCCTCTTAAAAGTTCTTCCATTCTTATTTTAAGTTCAAAGTAAGTTGGATTATTTACTTCCAATTCACTTAAATTCTTCCACCTAAATTCTTCCTCGATTGCATTTTTTAAATACTCCATACTTGCCTTTATCATGCAATACTCTTGTAATACAATACAAATGCAATAAAGTGAATGAAAAATTTATTTTCAAATCCATCTTTGTGTATTTGAAGTATGCTTCCAGGTATTTTTATTTAAAGTTAGTTAATCAAATTATCATTGTTGTTCCTTATATGTGAATAGTTTTAATCAAAATTTACTTGTTTATTGGATTTACCTTTGTTAAGCGATCTTTAGATATGTTATATATATATATACTTTACCGCACTTTGTGAGCTGTAATGTGTAGCGACTTTATTTATGTGCATAACACCAAAAAATAAGAAAAACAAATCAAAAATTTCTTGCTAGTATATCATTCATCTTGATATAAAAGTAAATATAGGTACCTCATTGTGAGACTGTGTGCTGTAATGTATATGAAGTTATACCTAAGATAATAACAAAAAAGTGGCTTGCATATTTTTATACTATGCATTCTAGTTACCTTTATAGTGCAATAAAACTATCTAGCATTTTTAGAATATTGTAGATTTCTATGTTCGTTATGGCTGCTGAAATATGATTTTTGAAATATAATAATATAATTGTATTATCTGTTACAGCTGAAAATTCATGCTCTTAGTGACCTGAATTTTTATACATCTATTTACCTGATTTTTATTTCACTGTTATTGGAATTAAAAGTAGAAAAAATGATAGAATTTCTTTTGCAGGACATGAGGCTAGTATACATTATATTTTTTCTTTTTTGGATTTTTCATCTTTTGGAAATACTTACTTAAATTCTATTATTTTTTTTTATTATTTGTGAACCAATTTTCTTATGTCTGTCTATTAAACCATCAATTGGAGCTTTGGTTTGTTGCTTTAGATTCCACCAAATTTTGAAGAGAAAAAAAAACGTTAAAATTAATTAATTTTAATAATAATTTTTTCCCTACAAATATCGAAGACAATATATATGGAGTCCAATTAAAAATGCTAAATAGTGCAATGGTTCCAGCCAAATGCCACACATAGCTTCAAGTACCTGAATATTTTAATTTCTAAATAGCAATATTTTTGTTACTAATTGTTGTAGAATCCTTTCAAATATGCATTGTCTTGGATCTTCTTAAATATTGTTCATTTATTTAATGCCTGTTTCCTTAATGAAACTGATAGTTATACTTAAATTTTTTATCAAAACTGAGACTTTTAATCATTACACTAAGTTAATTGTTTAAAGCATACATCCACGTGCAATTTATTCTCCAATTTCATGCTGAAAAATCTGTAGATAAAGATTGTTCTTTTTAAATGTTTTATTTTTGGTCTGCCACTTAGTGTCATTTATCACAATCGTGCTTTTGTTGAGCCGTGATGGCTCAGGGGATAGAGTGTTCGCCTTCCAGCTATAAGAATTCCGCATCTGGCTTGCACCGACCACGGTGTTGAAATAAAATGTCCTAAGTGGTAGATGGATCATGAGTTAGAGTACCCTTGCCGCCAAGCTAACCGTGGGGGGTTTTCGTGGTTTTCCTCTCCGGATAACGCAGATGCGAATTAGTTCCATCAAAATGTCCTCCACAAAGGCAAAATTCTTCCAATATTTGATCCAGGAGTTTCCTTGTCATCTGGGATCAAAATTACAAGGCTATGGAGTTGAACATTAGTAGTCGTAAACTCAAAAATTGGGTCGGCTGTTCAGCAACGGTTATTAAATAAAATAAAATTTTATTTTTGTTTCATCTGGGATTCTAAAAAAATATATGAATTAAAATACTCTGGAATATTCAGAATGAAAAAAAAATGGCTGAAAATTAGCATTTAAGGATTAATATTTTTTTTCCCCGATAATATGTTGGCAGATTACAGGATTGGTAATAGTGCAGTTTAACTGTAAAAATCTAATGTTACATATGTTTTTTGGCATAAATCTTGAATAAGCTCCTAAGTTTTGGTAACCAGGCAGCTTTACTTTCTAAATTCGCTTAGTTTATACATAAATTAATTTGGCATTATTAATTAAAATTTTTAAAGCATGACCAATCTTAATTTTAATCTAACGTAAATTTAAACTCTGCAACTAATTCCCACTTTTGGCAAGATTTTTTGTACAGTGTTTTTTTTTCCTTCTTTTTTATTTATACATAATTCTAATTCAGCAGCCATTATGAATACTGCATATATTCTTGGTGAACTGTTTATATATGTGTAGCCTAAGTGCTTCTTTATAACCAAAATTCATTTTTACTCTATAATTTATATTTGGGTCTTTTATTAAAGTATTTTTAATTTATTTCTTTGATTTTTACAAATCTGTATTTTGTTGTAGCGCGATGTAGTGCCATTGTATTGTTTCTTCATTTTTCGTGCTTCACTATTTTTTTTTTTTTTTAATCTATGTATATATACTGCGCACATTGTGTTATAATTGTTGTTTCTGTTACGAGTATATACCTCAATATTTTAGTTGGCGTAGTTGTTTAATACTCCATTTTTTGTTTACATTATTTAAAGTCTCTTAGACACTCATAACATAATTTGAGAATGATCTTTAATAATATCTCATTCATGTTTCTTTATTATTATTTTTTAAAAGTAATTTAAGAACAAATATTGTTTGAAAAACTTATTTCCTGATTTTTGTTTTTTGAGCATCAACGTAACGTTAGAAATATTGTTAATTTTACTCTAATGTTATGAGGTAGTAAATGAAATGGATTTATAAAATAGCAATTACCTTGTATGTTTCTCAAAATCATGTTATGATTGTCTTGGTCCGACTTTTCGTATGTTTGTTAAATCATGTTGTTATTGGCTGAGAAATGTGAAGGGAGCTGTTAGCAACCGAAATCCCAGCCAATCACTTCACAATGAACTGCTAAATAATTCTCAGCTTGAATGTCTGTGCAAACAATCTCAGGGCTTTGTGATCACGTTTTTTGCAGTGTACCTTTAAGTGTTCAACTTGTAAGGGACCATCCTTTCAAAATAAGTGAATAAAAAATAAATAAAAAAAAAATCTATATATATATATATATAAAAAAAATGAAGGAACGTCTGAAACCAAAACCGAGCCATGTGTAATGTTGGCGTTGATGAAGAAGAGATATAAATCAAACTAGGTTTTTGTAAGCAGCCTTCTAGTGCATAACGGGTATTATCCATGTTAAAATAAAAAATGTGTACAGATTTTTGTATTTCATATCAAGTAAATGATATTGCATGCCTCAGAAGTACATTATTTTCTGTGTTGAGTACTACTAATTATGAGTATTTCAGTTACATAGAATCTTGTATACTATACACTAATGTTTAATGAATTACTCGTATTTCAAATAAAGTCCACTTCAATTTTTATTCTTCCTTTTATTTATGTATTTTGACAGGGCTGATTGTGATCCGGAAAAAATCCGGATTTCCGTATTTTTCGCTAACCGTCATCCGGAAGTTTCCGGAGATCGAAGGTTCAGATGTATCAAAAAATCATTGATCACAAAAGTTTCCGGAAATCAAATTTTCAAAGGTGGAACTTATAAAAACACAGTTTATTTTATTTGTTTGTAAGGGAGAGTCAGAGAGATACTTTGTAAGCTTATATTCAAGATTAATATAAATTTTTTATCAGTAAATAGTTATTATAATCATAAACTCAAGAAAGAAAGACATATTTGTAAATTTCAATTACTTCTCCAGGTCATCATAGGTATGTGTAAAATTTTAAATATATTTTAAGAAAACTTGNTAAAGTTGCGAGGCCCCAGAAATTCTAAAGTTGCGAGGCTCTAGAAATTCTAAAGTTGCGAGTTGGAGGGCTTCAAGAAATTCTGATAAGACTGAGATCATCAAGACTCAACGTCTGACTTTAACCAGCAACGTCAAAAAAAAAAAAAAAAAAAAAAAAAAAAAAAAATTTTTGTCGAGTCATTATAATGATCACAGTGGTTTTAATCCTTAATCAAAAATAAAATTCTGACTGTATTTTTAACTTCACTAAGGAAGTCAAATATCGTTCCGTCTGGCTAACTTTCTCTGTTCATGCTTCTGTCTGGTATCGAAGGGTGCGTAGCGTTTTTTAAAAGTGCTTTTTTCATTGGGTGTATTTAAAACGTGCTTAATTTTCCCTTTTTCAAAATGAGATTTTTCCTTTGCTATGTTGATTTTTGCTTCGAATTATGCAAAAAGACACAGTTCACATTGTGCTATTCAAAGTTTTCATAGTTAATTCACCCCCAATCCATTTCGGCTTATTGTCAGTCCGTAGCATATGAAAACGCCATTCGTTTTACGTGATTCAAAATTTCATGGTTTTTGACAATTGTCAAAAACAATGCCAAAAGGATTTTTTTTTTTTTTTGACATGACGGTTAAACCAAGATAAAACCGTCGATTGTCAAAAACCTTCCAACCCTGCCTAATTATGATATTGCTTAAAAATATTTTTTGAGTGCTTGAAAGGTGCTTATTTTCTGTTGAATAAATGGGCTACGCACCCTGTATCACTTACTAGGAAGAGTCTATTTATTTACGTTTGGGGTTGCTAAGAAATATTTTGAAAAACGAAAGTTAACTTTTAAAAGTTATCATAACCAAGGACTGAAAGCATCAAAATCTGTTTTATTGCCTGAGGTTGCTTGGATGTGTTTTAAATAATCATCTTTCATTTCCTCAGTTTCTTCCCTTAATAAAATTGATTTTGATGTTTTTAATCCTATTATCCCTAAATTGCGTGTTTGTGCTGGTGGGCTAAATTAGCAACAAAATGACAAAGCAGATTTCGTTTAATTTTTATAGATTTAATGAACAAAAACCTACTGTCTTAAAAGAAATGATTGAGGCTCATTTTTCTGCACTTTTCAGCATTCTTGCTATTATTCAGTGAGTCGATTCTCTGAAAAAAAGAAGAATTGCGAATGTTAAAATATCCATAAAATGAACTATAAGCAGCTTTAGTTTATTGCAAAGTGATCTAAATTTTAACTGCAAGATTCCATCGGCGCAAACATTCATCTATCGAGATTCTACTAAGTTAACAGTCCCGCAGTGGACTGATCGTTAAGATACGGTTCCCAGCAGATCACCGAAGTCAAGCATCTGTGTGCGGGTGGGTGACCCACTTGGATCAGTCTGCGTAGGGGCCGAGGGTGTGCGGTATTGGTCCTCGTTAAACTGTTCTACCGTAAAGGGCTCGACTTCGCGTGCAGGTCGTCGGGCTACCGAAGCGGGGGTGCCATCCCCTCTGCAGAGGATCAAAATTGTGATGGCATGTCTTCGGATCATCCTCAGGGATGTTTCCCAGACCGTCGCCAATAGCCCATTGTGCTGCTCTAGTGCGACGTAAATAAACTACAACAACAGAAAGAGTTAAAAATCTAAATAATTACTTCGTAACTAAATTTTTATTTCTATAAAAATACAAAATTATTCTAAATAAATGCTTAACATGTAACTAACTATTCAGCACTACTTAAACTATTATTTAAGGCAACATTAACAAGATGAATAATAACTATAGTGTTGACAATAGAAAAATATCTAGGCTTATGGTAAAACATAAAAGAAATATATATTTAGATTCGCATTATATTTAATTATTAAGTTCAACACCCAACAGAGTTTGCTACCGAATATAGATTGATGTATGTTACAAACATAATACATATTTTAACGTAAAAACATTACCTCTTTGCAGCTTTCAAATTCACTGTGGATTTCGTTATAGCCTGTGTCACTTCAGTTAATTTCTTTTCCAATTGAGTGACATTCTTTTTAACTTTTTGAAATTTTCCTTTGCTGATTTGCAAAATTTCAGCCTGCAATCTAAATACAAAAGAATTATACACTAGAGATACAAAAGGACAGCAAATAAAAAGAAAAAAATTTCTTATTTTAAGATTTGAGCTAGGATTGCTTAAGGGATATAGTGTTTGCCTCTGAATGAGAGAACTCAGGTTCGAGTCTCGATGGCACCCATAATAGTGATCTTGACTAGTGCAGATGTAATTTTTTCACCAGTGGTNGTCTAATTTTTTAATTGATACTAAAAAAATAAAATTCCACTAAAAATCACTGTGCCAGATAAAAGTTTTCAACACAGAGCAAGAAAGTGAAATTGAGGAGAAAAGTCGCCAAGTGTGGTAACTATTCCACCATCTTTTTCTTTCGCAACCCACTCTTTCGGACAATTTTGAAGCTTTGTAGTAACTCTCTAACTAAAAGTTAGATATCAGGAACTCTAGCACGAAATACTTTCATTTCAATTTTAACTGTTTTCAAGAGAAGTTGCGATATTCTCAAAGTTCTTTCTGTGTTAAACTTTAATATTAACTTAAAATCTGTCCGGCAGCCATTAAATCACAAAAACCACCGAAACTATGAGTTCGAGGCATGTAAGCAGCAAAAATATCGAAATTATTTCCATCTCTGTCCTGAGATAAGATTGAAAACTTATAGCAATGCTCTATTACGTACTGTACTACTACTTCTCACGCACCTCTCGAGTATATATATATATATAAGGTAAGCTAGCTCTGTCGCCAATAATTAACGCTAACGGTATGCGGCACTCTAGCACCGTTTATGTTTAAAATGTCTACAGCCATTTTTGAAAGAATCAAAAATAAATCTAAATAATTATTTAGTAACTAAGTTTTTATTTCTATAAAAATGCAAAATTATTCTAAATAAATGCTTAATGAAAAGCTTACTGTCCAGTGCTACTTAAATTATTACTTAATACAGCCAACAAAATGAATCTAAACAAATACTTAATAGACAGGGAAATATCTGAGTTCATGGTACCTCATTAGAAAAATATTGAGAGAAAAATTTAAAACTGGGACATGTGAATGATTCCATTATTCACTTACCGAACACAGTGTACTCCTATTCTTTGTCTTTAAGTAAATTAATAAAGCTACATCTTTATGACCGGCTGCAAGGGCTATAGAACAGGCTGTTTCTTCATCCTGTAATGATGAGCTATTATTTTATTGGCAATATTTACCAACTGAGAGGTTTGGTGAAAAAGGAAGTTAAAACACATTATTAAGCATGAAGGACAACTTAATTGCTTACTCTACCAGGTGTGCCTGAACTCAGTTTCTCTTTATTTTAAACTAGTAATTGAGGTGGAAGAGAATTATTGATGAACAGTTTATTCCGCTTTATGGCGTCCTTTTAAGAATTTCGTTGATTTTAAGGTGACAAATTGGGCACAAAGTCACTTCTTCCAAAATAATGATTTTGTGCCACATAAAATACCTTTTTTCTTTTAATTTTTTCTAACCATTTTAAATGAAATTGTTCTTACTACATTAAAAAAAGAGTTAACTGTTAGGTTTTGTAAAATATTCAGTTCTTTATGATATAACTTAAGTGAAAGAGGGAGAAAAAAGACTTTAAAATTTGGCACAGTCACCCAGTTTTACGATAGTTTAAGAAATGATTTTAAGTACCAAGTGCATCATGAAAGCATTTACGATTTTCTTCTATGAACATGATGTCTATTTTCTTCAGTAAGCTACGTCTATTTTTTCAAACGTGCTTTTCGAACTATGTCCATTTTCTTAAACGCGTTTTTGAGCTAGGTCCATTTTTTAAAATTATGTCGATTTTTTTAGAGAATAATAAGTCCACTAATGATATTTTGAAAGCCTTATGTAATAACGCAGTACCAGCAATCAAACTATATTGAGCAATGTCATCTGAAAGATTCATTAATTATAAAATAGTGCACTAGAATATTTAGGAAAGCGAAAATATATAGGAGTCCTAATTAAAAATGCTCACACATTAAGTGTGAGGTATTAGTTTGTGATGCATTTTATATCTGAATTTAGTTTACCAAAATTACTTTTAGCACATTTATTTTTTCCTATTTTAGAAATTAAAATATTTTTATATGCGTATATAGCGTTCGGTTAATAATGAACTCTTTTTTTTTACTTTCAAATTAGGTTTAAATGTAATCATTTTAATTTTCATCTTCAATTAAGTAAAAAAAGTAATGTATAAAACAATGAGGCAAAATTATATCCTAATCGATAAAATCCCTTACATTATCTTTAATATTTGGATCACATAATGGATTGTTTAGAAGGAGCTCGGCGCATTTCTCGTGACCATATTCGGCTGCGTACATAAGTGCTGTGGACCCATCAATATCTTGGATATTAGGATTAGCTCCTGCGTCTGTTAGTAGTTTGACCATCAAATCGGATCCATAGCGAGCTGCATTCATTAATGGCGTTTGTCCATTCTGGAATATAGGAAAAGGATTAACAAGTTATAGAGCCTTTGGAACACATAAAGATCTGTACAACCTTTCGATCAAATGATCCTCATCAAATAATACCCCATAATATATTTAATTTTAAATTATTAGCTTAAATATCTTTTTTGAAGTTATAAATCTTATGCGACTTCCAACAAGGTTGCGTTAAACGTTTAGCGCTACATTTTAATTGGCCGGGAAATCACGTGGTAGGATCCAGTTTTCCCTCATTCATTTCNTCTTTTTTTTTTTTATAAAATACTCTTTTTTATTTGTTTGAAAATATTGCAACTGCAGTTTTGATTATCCTTTTGGAATGGACATAAATTTCGATTTAACCTTAAAAATTAAGTGCTTGAAACTCGAGAAAAAGATATCGCATGGTTGGGAATAATCACGTGATTGTGCTTGGCATGCTAACATTACAGCTATGACGGCTTGATTTATTATCACACTGAATCCATTTTTGGATTAGATTTAAAAGGATACTTGAAAGCGACGTCGCGCAAGATTGACTGCTGAATTGTGACATTAATAAATATCACGATTTACCAAGGCATGACGTCACTGGCTGGTATCCAGTTATTGCATTTCAAATTTTTCTAAAATTTCGGATGCTACTGTGGCAACAATCCCAGCTCTGTAATACGACTCATTAAGTAAAACAATTGCCTTAATCAATTTTTGTACAGAAAAGCATTGTTTTATTTTAAGATATTTTTGATCAGATCGTAACTATATATTGCTGCTGTATGTTTGCAACAAAAATGGCATTTCATTTTTCAATTTTGAGCCTTAAAAGAGAATGAATTTTCACACATGAAAGTTCAAAATTTCTTCGTTTTATTAATCTCAAATGAGATTTAGCTTAACCCTCAAAGCTGTTTTTAAAGGTTCCGTCGTAATACGAAATGTAACCTTTTTGCGAATTATATGCTATTTTCATTACTATTGTGAGTTTGTAACTGTTACTCATGATTGTTAGGTCAAGTTCAGCTAACCTAAAGCCAGCGCTGTCGACAGTTATTTTAAAAATCGCTCAAAACGTCAATATGGAGAAAAGCCACAGTTTTGTGAAAATGAAAAGCATTTCTGGTCTAATTTTTTAATATATTTAAAAACTTACTCCATTGCTGCATCGCTTTCGCTCATAAGAATTCGCAAAAACTTGGAATAAGGCAGTAATTTTGATAATTTTCATCTAGGTGGAAAAATGTCGCCAGATTGACGATTTTTTTTAAAAAAAAAGTTTAATAACTTTTAAATTATTTCACTTATTTGTCTGCTCTAAAACCCAAATAATTTTTCACGGCAGGATTATATAATAGTTTAAAATCATTGCATTGCTTCATGTGTAAGCACTTAAACTATGGCTTTTTTTTATTTTCCTTAGCGACAGAACATCGAAGAACAGTGTTAAAATCTTTTTTGCACATGTTGCTGAGTTTATTTTGGCCAAGAACTCCACCTCTAAAGAGAGAGAAAATGTGAAATGGCATCGCTTAATCTCTCTATTGTGGTTCAAACTTCAGATCAGTGAGTATCAGCTAGTCTGGGAAATTATGTGCATTTGTGAGAATGTTTTACTTTGCTATATTACGGTTACGGAAGTCTCGCCTTCGAAGTTCCCGACCAAGAAAAGAGACTTCAATACTTAAAAAAAAAAGACATTTAATATATATATATATA
>NC_092210.1:71914660-71962483 GCF_043381705.1 Parasteatoda tepidariorum | reverse complement strand
AATATGAAATAGTACTGAACGCCGGATGTAAAGCATCGGCTTCGATGAAGATAATTTTGTGAGAATTTTTTTTGATAATTCGGTGAGAATTCACCCGATTAGACATATGATGCTCACTACGTGCTCTTGCGTGCCGAAGCCTATCAATTAAAACGTATTAGCGTTTTATATAATATAGATTAGCCATATGATGCTCACTACGTGCTTTTGCACGCCGAATCCTATCAATTAAAAATGAAAACTGTTGCCAACGCGAGAAAAGAAATATCATCGGTTTTATTGATACATACGTATTAGCGTTTTATATAATATAGATATTTTGATCAGCAGATCGTGACAATATACCCGAAGAGCCATTACATTATGACCACCCTGCTAATAACATGTAGGACCACCTTTAGCCCTCAAAACTGCTAGCACCCGCCATGGCATTGATGCCACAAGGTGATGATAGGTGATCTGAGGTATCTGGTACCAAGCGCTCACCAACTGGTCCTGCAATTCCCTCACATTGCGAGGGGATAGCGTGGCAGCACGAATTTGGTTTTCCAAGTAGGATCACAAATGCTCTATTATATTTAGGTCAGGTGAATTTGGGGGCCAAGACGTGACTTGAAAGTCCCTGGAATGTTCCTCGAACCAATCCATGAGGATTCGACCCTTATGACATGGTGCATTATCCTGTTGGTAAACAGCATCCCCTGCAGGAAAAACTGTTGCCATGAATGGGTGAACCTGGTCTGCAACTATGTTCATGTAGCTTACAGACGTCAGGGATTGTTCTATGAGGATTATGGGTCCTAATGTGCCTCATGAAAGCATTGTTCCTGGGCGAGAAACCATGAAAACCTGGGCGAGCCCATTGTTATAGATGGAGGGTGGTCATAATGTAATGGCTCTTCGGTGTATATTGCTATTATAATTAGGCAACAAGCATGTCATTTCATTTTTCAATTTCGAACATTGGGAGAGTATGAATTTTCACAGATGAAAGTTCAAAAGTTCATCGTTTTATTAATCTCAAGTGAGGTTTAGCTTAGCCCTTTAAGCTGTTTTTTGAAGGTTCCGTCGTAACATGGAATGTTGCCTTTTTGCGAATTATATGCTATTTTTATTACTATTGTGAATTTGTAACTGTTACCCATGACTGTTGGGTCAAGTTTAGCTAATCTATAGCCAGCGCTGTCAGTGGTAATTTTAAAAATCGCTTAAAACGTCAATGTGGAGAAAAGTCACACTTTTGTGAAAATGATGTTTGCGGATATTTTGGAGGAAATAACGATATCGTTTATGCGGTCTGATCAAAAAAGGTAGGCGTTACCGTATTTTTAAATTAGGGTAATGCCCACCATTACATTAAAATTAGGAAAACTTACGCTATTGGATGCTTGATTGAGATCAACTTGCCTTAAAGCCTTGTAAACTATGAACCAGTCCATTTCTGTTCCGGGATTGGATATAGAGCAAACCATGAAAGCGGTGTGTCCAGCCTAAAGAATAAGGAAGTAAATAATGCTGATTCTAAAAATATGTCATTCAATAAACAAAATAGTTTCTGTAAATCTTCTTGCTATGGATTTGGAAGAAAAATAAAGTGTTACTAAATCCTTAAACTTTAAGCAGAAAATCTTATCGTCTCATGTATTTTTCCAACACTTTAGCTGTGGGAAATATAATAATTCAAAGACACTTTAAAAACAATATGAAAGCATTCAAAAGTACTGTTGGTCTTTAACTTATGCATTAAGAAATTAAAAAAAAATATATATGTAAAAACACTAAATACTGAAGGATTCACGAATTAGCATTAGTATTCATAAGAGCAAAGTGGATTGAAACTTTATGAAACCAGTTTATTTAAGAACGTTCCTGACGAGAAACGGAAGCATTCTAGCTTCAATAAGGAAACAAACTGATTTTTGAATGTCTTTACCCCGCCTCTACTCTACGATCCC
This sequence comes from Parasteatoda tepidariorum, assembly GCF_043381705.1. Classification (NCBI taxonomy): domain Eukaryota; kingdom Metazoa; phylum Arthropoda; class Arachnida; order Araneae; family Theridiidae; genus Parasteatoda; species Parasteatoda tepidariorum. Next base: position 71,960,528 of record NC_092210.1, on the reverse strand, counting down.
GACTGTAATAAGATTTTTAAAGGTTTTAAAATGTTTCCGTTTTTATCCCTTGACTTTCGAGCATATATATATATATATATCTTACATAGAACACATCATACAGCAAGAGTCACGCAAAAACTGTTGTTCCTGCATTAAATACTAACAAACAAGGAGGTAAAAAGGCTCAGTAGTTGCATACCTTGTAACTCTACGCATCATCGATAATCATTTGATGCTTCCTAATATGGAAGCGAAAGATTTTAAAATAACTCCTCCTTTGAAGTATAAATCTAATTATACTTCATTGGTATGGTATGTTTTCAGCCTTGAAGTCCCAAAATAGAATATCTCTATACCTATTCTTTACCAAAGACATTTTACGAAAACGAAAGAATTTTAATGCTTTTATTAATACAAAAGTATTTTTAAAATTTTTGTATTATATATATATATATATATATATATCGCTTGGACATTAAATGGATAAAAACGAAAGCATTTTAAAATTTTAGTTCTGCTATTGTGAAACACATTATAAGTAACCGGTAATCTTATCACACAAGCTATTTAGGTTTGAATGATATGGACAATGCTATGAATGATACGGATTTGTATCTTACTTATCATATTCCTTTACCATTTCTTTAGTGGAAAGCGAATCAAAAAGCTATTGCCTTGAATTAACCGTGAAAGAGGAAACTGAAGGTATCACGGCATCCATACCAAACAGAATTCCTGGCAATGTTTAAGTAATTAATTTAATTTTCTGATTTCCTTTCATAACTTCTTTTACAAAAGAGTTTTTTTCTCATTATAATTAGAATATATATTTTTTAAATTATTTTTTTTTTATTTCCAATGAGCTGCACAATCGGTCTTGCCGGTGAGCAGACCTAGTACGTTCTCCATAGGTGGTATCCACTCTTTCAGGACCACCACAATGGGTGAGATACCGTTGGTCATGTTAATTTGGACGTCTAGTTTCTGCCACACTAGATGGCAGCACCGAGACTCTATTTGGATGCTAAAGTGCACTAGGAATTTAATTTTGCCGGGAATGCCAAGTGCCAATAAGGCACTCCAGGGGTCTTTTACATGCCGCATAATCATACGACATGGCCGCTGAGGATTTTCTGCATCCCGAAAATCCGGTGTCTGGGCCGGGGATCGAACCCGCAGACTTGGGCTCAGAAAGCCGACGACAAACCAACTGCGCCACCCAGCCACTAGAATATATTTTGATTTTTTTAAACTGGTAGGTTGGTAGAAAGGTTAAGAAGTATTATACTTAAGGCTGGAATACTCAGAAAATTGTTTAATTTAATAAAGTTTTAATCTTAAATTTGTTTCACTAATATATCGCAATTTTTTTTATAATTTTTCATTGAAACATTTGCACATAATGAATAACTTATGCTCGCTTTCAACATTGGGAGTCCATTACACTACTTTTCGAGGAGCTGAAAAATAAAGCTTAATCGTATCGTATACCGTATTTATTTAAACTTTTGGCCCGCCGCAGATGCTTCTAAATTTGATAGCAAATTTTCTATGTAATTTTGAAAATTTATACAAACCTTATTTTTCATTGTGAGCAAATCTTTCGCATAACCATTCGTAAGAAACAACTCTGCAATATCAAATCTGTTGTTACTAAATGCAAAATGAAGCACATTATTTCCCTGAAAAATCAAAACGGTACCATGTCTTGAACAATCCAAATATATANTCTATATTTTTTGAATGATAACTTTTTTAAAAGATCTTGTTCCATTTTTGTCCTTAAAGGTATCCCTTTTTTTAAAAAAATTCTTTTTGTCATAAATAAGTAAATCAAAGGTTACTTGGTACGGAAAAGATTGGTACTTTGGTACTTTGTCTTACAAATGTGATTATTAGCCTCAAAAGCAGGTCTTTTTTAAAGAAGGAATCAAGCTTTAACTTTTTTTTTTACTATGATTTTTGATTACTATGATTTCACAAGTAATTTTTTTTATCAATAGATTTATTTTATCGAAATTAAATCTAGTAATTTTTATTCAATCTAATTAATTTATCTAAATTAATCAAGTAATATTTATTTTAATTAAACAATATAAATTAATTATTCTAATTCGATCAATCTAATAATTAAATTAATCTAGTCATTTTTTCTTATCGAAATAACTATATTTCTGAAAGATTTTGTTACAATTTTTCCAATTCTTTTTACCATTTATGACTTATAAAATTTCTATGAAATATATGTTTTTCACATAATTAAATGTCTCAACTTTCCTTTTAGGAGTATCATAATCAATAATGATGCAAAAAGTAATGTCAAATACAATTAATATTTAATGAAAAAATAAGATATTTACCGTGATATCTGTTGTGCATACCATCATTTTAAGAAGATTGTCAGAAAATGCTTGAAAATACGACATTAAAAAACTGATCACTTCTGTGTTAGCTTTTTTGTTACTCACTTCCTTCAACCATTGGCGTCTAAGAAATCTCACAGATGTTTTCTGCAAAAAGATATCAGAGAATTTTGAACTTTTATAAGTTCCTTAATTTCTCCTAATATTAATTATGCAGCTGTTTTCTTATAAGGTGAACTTTATCAAAGCTGACTACACGTGAATTATTTTTTCGATTTATTATTATATTGTCTTCCGCGGAAAAATCCAAGGAAAATTCCATGCGTCGTAACAGTTGACAAATTTCAGAAGTAGGAGGTTTAAGATAATAAATTTCAGAAAACACAATTCTAATTTTTGTTTTTAAAGAAAATAAGTTATCCTGTTTCAAATACAGTACAGCAGAGAGCAGAATATACGGACAAATTGGAACTAAAGCGAATTCGGATATCGAAAAATCCGGATAATTGGATAACTTTAAATAACAAAGAATATTTGTAAATACCTTTCTTTGACACTTTTCCCAGACTTAGGATTGGCAATTGAAGTAGTGCCTATTATAGCATAAGACGAATGCCGTGTTTAAAGGTTTTAGTTTCGTAAAATTTTCTTAAAAACCTGTACCCTTGTTAGAAACTATTTGCTATCCACATTGAAACTAGAGAGGAAAAACGCGAGGTACTTTTCAAGCTCACCTTAGGGCAAAAGACGCCATTTTTAGACACCTTTCTGATATCCTGAAAATATAAAGCATTTCCGTGATTTTTATTAATTAATTAATTTATATTATTTTTTTTGGAAGAAGGTAGGAAAAACACATGATTCTTGAACGATCCGGATAATTAGACAATCCGGTAAATCAGCGTTCGGATGATCGGTGCTCAACTGTATTATAACTTGAGGCTGAACTTTAAAATGAACTTTATGATGAACTCTTAAAAGATAATTTGATGATGAACTTATGAACTTTTTCTAACAGAATTTTCTTTTTCTTTTTTTAATTACAGTAAAAACAAATTATAAACATATTTTGAATGAATTATAAACAAACTATAAATAATTTTTGTCAGCTAATAACCAGCTTAGTAAATTTTTTAATGAGTTGTGCTTTTTCGCTCACATTTCAATTCTTAAACACGAAATATAATTATTTATCGAGAAAAAAAATCTTTTCATTTATTATTTGATGCTATTCAAACAAAATCAAACACTGAATCTTTCTTCATTTTAAGCACTAACTTAGCGTGGACGAAACTTTAACTCAAAATCTCAGATTATAATTATTTATTTCAAAAATAAACAACAGTTCTGGGAACGTGCAATTACGTTAAAGTGAATGTTACATTAATGTGCACACGTTTCTGCAGTGACATGGGCCGTAATCAGTATTTCCGTTTTTTTTAAAAATAAGTTTGAACTTTAACTTATTTCTTTTCCAAAACTTGTTTGTTTTTCTTAAGTACAGTTCAAGTCACCCTATACTTTTTTATTATTCACATTTCCTTCCAAAAGTTTTTAACTTAGCTTAAATAAGTTAATTTATCTAAGTAGGGTGAATATTTTTATAAGAAGAAAAATCATCAAAAAAATATTTGAAATAGATAACAATCTGAATAACACTTCTGAAATAAATTGTTTATTACTAGAAGGCTCGGCTCACTTTGCTCAAAAACACCCATTAATTCTGTTTTGTTTCCCATTTGTTTCTTGACTATAAACTGGTTGATTCATTAAAACTTTTCCATCAAACGGTCCCAAAATTGTTTTAGTATCTTAATGCGAATTTAATAGTAGATCTCTTACACCAGTAAGAGTTGGTTTACGCAAAGTGAAAGTCAAATGACAGATTTTATTCCAAGCACCGGTAGACTTTATTCCAGCGATTTAGATGAGGAATGCAATAAGCATGAAAATCCTCGTCAAAAGAATTGCTTTTTTTTCAACTTATGAAAAAGTGAACTCTTCCGCTCTACTTTCCCGCCAACTCATGTTGTTTGACATACACGTTTCCGAATTCAAATGTGAAAATATTTCAGCTTTATCATTTTGCCCTGTTACAGTCATAAGATCATACACAAACTTATTTTATGAAATTATTATTTAATTTTAGGTGATAATAAAAACTCGTTAAATGTTTATCCCAAAGAACATTAGTACGAAAGTTAATTTCTGTCTTTGCTTCTTGATTTCAAGTAGTTTTGTATTCATTACTTTCATTACATGTATTGACTTTCCTAAAATTTATTCTAAAATTAATGCAACTCCTTAAAAAGTAAATAAAACTTATTTTCCATTTGTTAACAGTAGAAACGTAATTGCATGTTTGTATCATAAAATATTGCGTAATAAAATAATATGCGATGGCATTGAAATCTAATAAACGAATACCTTTTTTTAATTTTAAGCCTTTAATTCTGAATAACGGTCAAAATCAAACATATAAAAATAACAGAGAATGTTATTACAATGGGATGATATATAAATATTGCTGGTAAATACCGTTGTAACTATTATTGGTTTTATGTTGACGACGTTCAAAGATATCTTGATCTTTTTGTGTTCGTCATGAAATTCAAACAATTTTCACTGGTAGCTGCGCATACTATCAAAATATTTGTATGTATAGTTGATTAAATGGCTAAAATCGTTTTATCTGTTATTGGAGCAAATATTTTTTTAGTAGAGTAGTTTGTTTTAGATACAGTAAGTAATCATTCAAATGCTCTAAAATTTAAAAGAAAAATAATTTTGAAATAAAAAATCTATAAATAAAAATAGAAAGTGGAGTTCGTCGATCTGGCATGTGCAATAATTCTATTTACAAGGTTCCTGCGCTTTGCAGGAATTCAGATTTTTTATAAAAATAGAAATATATAAATTAATTTATAGAAGCAAAACAAATTGAGACTTTACCAATTCATTTGGATCAGAGCTACCCATATTCAATAAATAATTATTTACTAAGATGCAATGTTCCTCCATGAAATCATCTTTCAATCTAGAAGCAAAATAACGATTAGTTTCAAGTATAGTTTACAGAAATTTTTAATGATCGATGAAATTTTTTTATTATTTTTATATGTTTCGTCATTCTTCATAAACACTTAAAGAAATTTGCTTAGGAAGACTATCGATTCATTTTATTATTATATATATAATGGAATACTACTTATATTCACCTTAAGTGATTTTTCCGTTAAGATGAAATTGCAAAAAAACTAATAAATCTTCATCATTTTCGGAGAATACTCTATTAAATGGCAATGTCTTTTTCTCAGATTAGAGCATTATTAGTCATGAAATATATTTTGTTGCTTTGATTATTTTAGCTGATTTTTACTGAAGTAGTCATTTTGGCATTAATTGAAATGTATTTCGGACTAAAGAAAAAGAACCATACATATCTCTTCAAAGCCATAAAAAAAGAGATAAAAATAAAATACGGACATTTTATCCCATTTTTCTTTTAACATGACATGACATCTCTTGCGTGTACTTAATTTTTTTTTATTTACTATTTACTGTTTGCAAATTAAAACTTTGCTATAAGTTTGGATAAGCCTAATTTTTTACTATATTAGTTTCTAACTGATTGCGTTTAGGTTGCAAACAAATTTTTTTACGAAGAGAAAGCTGCATATTGGTTTAGATAATTCTGCTAACGGATTTTTTATAAACAAGAATTTTCGACAAACTTGGGCAAAACTTTTTTAAGTATTCCTTTGCTATGCAGTTGAACAACAGTTTGGAGAAGATTGAAAGAACAAAAAAAATTATTTACTAAATAATAATTTATGGTCAAAACATTAAAATATTTACCATTTACCTCTTGGCCAGTGACAACACGATCATATCTTTATCTTCAGGAGTGGATTCTTTGTTTTCAAAGTGACTTTCTTCTAGTAAATTCAATTCACTACCAAATTTTATTTTTGAACTACAATTGTTAGAACTTTCATTTGAGTTATCCTTTTTTATGTTAGCTTCCACAGTTTTCTGAACTAATTCGAAACAGGAATCGCAGAGGGGAAGACATGTTCTACTTTTGTTTGGTGGCATAACTCCAAATTTTCGGTAAAACATAATACTTGGTGCAGTATTAGTATTAAAACAGCAACCTTCCTGAAATATCAGAAAAGATGTAAAAAGATGGTAATAAAATTATTTTGCCGAAACATGACACCAGGTAAGCATACCGTTTGAGAGAAAATTGTATGAAAGAACAGTGCACTTTGAAAAGAAAATTATATACTAAGTCCAGCATTCTTCAGTTGAATTTAATCTTGATACTGTTCTTTTTACTCTAAAAGTATTATAAAAGAACATTTAGAGATTAAAGTATTATATGGCATGGGGTGAAGACAATCGCGTTAAAAACAATCATCCAGCTCTCACGACTACGGCTACAATTTCTAAATTTTAAGCGGTAACGCCCACTCTTTGTTTCATTGAAGCTCTATTCTCACAGTAAAAAACTTAAAGTTGTAATGCTATTTTTAGAATGAAAAATAATGGCGGTTAAGCAGAGATGACGAAAAGAATATTTTAAAAATGTCAGCAAGTCAGTGATTCAGCTGTATCAAACGCGGGCTGAAACCTAGTGTAAGGAAAACGAAAGCACAGAGATTTGTATGGTACATTTTTATCTCTTTCTTCTTTTGCCACCATGAACAGCTAGTCAACTTTTCATTTTGTAGCGCTGCTAAGTTAACTGTTAACCGAGCTAAAAACCAAAACGTACATATTTTCCGCAGAAAGACCTTCATATTTGCTCTAAATATAAAAAATACTGGTTCTGAAGTACGCGAAGAGGTTTATCATTTCTCAAATATACTCAAAGCTTGTTACGTCATAGAACCGCTTGAACCTCTTTCTGGGTTTAGATATCTCCTCAATATGAGACAAACATAAACATCGAGGCTCCACCTCGTTCTAATTGTTTATTTTAGCTAAAAATATGGTTCCACCAACATATTAAGTTTTTTATTGAATGGATCATTTTTCTACGAAGCAAAAAGTAGATGTTACCATTTGAAATTTTGCGAATGTAACCTTAAGCATGAGTGCCAGACACATTATCTTAGTACAAAATTACATTCTATTCTTTCGAACGGCATGTTCCCCAGGAGTTAGACGTTGACAGAGTTATTTCGTAATCACCCTTTTATACTTCAATAGCCATTTAAAAATTGACCAATACAAATAAAAGTAGCAAATACTAACAAATGGTGAACTGTGAGGACTTATCTCTTCATACTGGGTAAAATCATTAATATTTTCTTCTTCCGAATTAAACTTTCTTTGTATCATTGTCTGTCTTTTCAAACCAGCTTCTCTTAGAACTTCCAAACAAACGCAGCTCGTTATGGTTTCCTTTTTAAGTTCAAATGGTTCGAGACTTTGATTGGATGGATATTGCAAAATGACTTCGGTAAGTAATACTGGATTTACTGAAGCTCTTTGAGGAGATTGAATTTTGAAGAGCTTAGACCTAAGAAAGTGTCTGAAATATATTGGAAGTTTTAAAGTAGGGCATATTCTTCTACTACGCAACTTTGAGAAACATAATGTCAGCACTTCAACGGATGACTCCGTTTGCCAGGGTGGGGAGGAAAAAGTAATTTTGGCAGAATCTACTGGATAGCTTTTCTTAACTATGTAAGCATTGTGAAAATTTAGTTCTTCGATTGGTTGTAGAACTTCAAAGTCTGGTTCGTCTTCGAGGAATCTATTTTTGATTGCTCTTGAAGTTGTTTTTTCGAAAGAAGATTGTGGAGGTTCTTTGTAACGTTTGCTTTTAGCTTCACCTAAAATGAAAAGCAAGTTTAAATTTAAAATCGTCAAATATCGTATTCAACACTAAGGGTAATCTATATTCTTTTAGGGAGGTACTGGTAAACTTTTGGGTATTTAAGGGGTGTTGAAGAATTCTACAGGATCGTTAACAAATAATAGATGAAATCAGTACTAAGCACGCTTTAAAATGTATGAATTTTTGGGGCTTTTTTTTTAATCAAGGAATTATTTGCATTTATAATTCGGATTGTAATATTTGTTATTAAAATTGCCTTTTAAAAATGCATCTAACGCTCACAATAAATTACTTTAATACTCACTTTACAATTTTAACGTTATAGGTATATCACACGATGAAAGATACCGGCAACGAAACTGGAAAGTGAATTGTAGGCGCAATCGTATTTTACACTTCACAAAAAAAAATTGCACGAAAATGCTCGCGTGATATAGAAATCGCAGTTTCCCGAAATATCCTCAACTTTTTCTCTCCGCTGAAAAAAATATTTAATACAATTAATAACAACTGAGACTTGGACCAATCAGATCGTTTGCATTTTATGACTTTTCAATTCTATGTGAGATGATGAGGACGTTTACAAATGCAAATAAATATGGCGGCAACTGGGATAAGGAACATGATCGAACTAAATTTTTCATTAATGAAATAAATCAGTTTTGGAGTGTAAAAATAACATTTCTCTTTGATTTTGAGCATTAAAAATACTTTTGTTTAATAAGATGGAAAACTCGATGCAGTTGATGCATCATAACAGCAACCTGCACATAACTTTAGTGGCGGTAAGTGTAGTAAACTATTTTCTAGTAAAAGTTTCTTTTTGGAATATTTATCAATCTTAAACTAATAATATTGAAACTTATTATAATTTGCTCCAATCAAGACGAGGTGGCTCAGGAGATAGAACCGGGTTCGAATCCCAGCGGCGGCTGGTCAATACGAATATCGCACCCAGCTTGCACCAACCACTGTGCTAACGTAAAATATCCTCAATGGGACACGGATCATGGGTTAGAGTCCTCTTGCCGTCAGGCTAAACCTGTAAGTTTTCGTGGTTTCCTCTTCATGTAATGCAAATGGTGGTTAGTTTCATCAAAAAGTTTTTCATGACAGAAAATATCCCCCAATACTTGATTCAGGAGTTTACTTGTCTTCTGGATTCTGTTCAAAATTAAAAGGTTACGGAGTTAAACATTAGTAGTCGTAAATCCGAAAATTGGGGCAGCTGTTCAACGATGGTTATAAAATAAAATTTGTCCCAATCGAAACTTTGACTTTTGATAGAAATAATATCTATTTTTACATAGACGGTTAACTTTTCTGACGAGAATCTTCATATTAAAATATTCGCCTAGCAACTATAATATATGTTGCATTATAAAATATAAAGATTAGATAAAAACGGATATCAATCAATATTATACGACGCCTATGATTTCCTTTTCCACTCTTTACGGACAGCGTTGAGAAACTATGGGATAATAGCATCAGACGAAAAATATAAATAATATTAGCCAAAACATTAAGACAAATAACAAAAAATTCTAACCCCTTACGAAAACTGTTCGGACAATTAAGCAACCGTAATGGCAACTCCGAACCGAACCACAAAATTGCCTTTGGAGTTGAGGAAAGAGCGAGGTTAAGCTTACGATTGCTCATATTTTTCTCTAGTGTGATATCCTTATTAAACAGCACCATGATCTTTGCATGAATTTGAAACTTTTTTGGCCCTTGTGGTTTTCCTAAATCTCGCCGAAGAGATACAGTCTTTAGCTTAATTAAACATTCATTTATTGAAATTATTATTATTTGAGGATTTTAAATTATTTAAAATTTTGCTCAATTTTCTTTTACTTTAAACTTTTTTGTATATAAAATAAATTTTTTGTAATACATTTTTTGGTTATTATATTTGTATTATTTTGTGTTACGTTTCGTTGTCCAAGTTAAATGAAAATTGAGTTAATCATGTCGACGAAATAACAGTCGGCTAAATGAGCTGTCAGCGCGTCTAAATGTTCATGTCGGTGATGCGAGTTGTCGATGATCTGAACTGTCGGTGTCGACGATATGAGAACGATCCTCATTAAGACTATTTCGAAGTTTATAAACACTTTTACAATTAATCCTTTCTTTTATCTAAAAAAATTAAAACAAAACATATTTTATAAATTTTGACGCACAACTTGTTAACATAGTTTTACCTTTCCTCTGTTCCAGTCGCGATTCGAAATAAAGGCTAACTTTTTCTTCTTCTGTATTTTCAGCATGAAACACTTCATCAACTTCTGAGTCAGGTGAAAAACCAAATGAGCTGTACCTATCTTGATCTTCGTCTTTGCTTCCATCCTGCGAGACAATATTCTTAAAGATGATGCTATCTTCCAACACTTTATCAAACCCCTTTCTATCAAAATATTCTTTAATTTTCAAGGATTCATTCTGCGCTACCATCCAGCCCCCATTTTCTACATTTACATGTGATTTTGAGATTGTCAACGGACCATCAAAAAGCTGACTGATGGATTTGATGTTTACAGATAATTCAATATCTTCTGTTTGTGTTCCAATTTCTCGGACAATGCACTTGCTAAAAACAGCTTCATCCTGAACTAAATAAAAACTAATTAAACGTTGTAATTTAGCTGAAGTGTCTGGAACTGAACAACAATTATGTTTGCAAAAGTTCAAAATAATTTTTTCATCATGCTTCTGTGGCTCTGAATTTTCGCCAAGGATCTTTTTATCGCCAATGATGTCACACTGCGTCTCTTTGGAACAAAAGTTATTATCTGTCTGTGTTGAAACTGATATAAATACTGATGTATTGAACTCTTGAAGGATTTTTTGCGTTTCACAGGAGGCTTCATCGCCACTTCCAAACGAAAATAAATTATTATTACTAAATATTTCTTTGTTAATTTCTTTTTCTTTAGCTTGAAGTGTGGCGGATATCGGACTAATTAAATCGCTACTTCCATCTGGATCCTCATCAAGAAAAAACTTTAATGTCAATTTATTTTCGGTAATTGAATCAACCGTAATCTGCAAAAGAAAGAGTTTATGTTTTAGTTAATCACAGATTTTAATTACAGCAATGTAGCTAACTTTAATAACAATGTAATAAACTGTAACTGCCAGAGACCTTTTTCAAACTAGAACCGAGGGTAAAGCAAAAAGCAATTAAACAGCGAACAACATTCTCTGTTACTACGTCTATGATCATGCACCTTCAAGAGCGTTAATGAATTAACATGTCTAGGTACTGTTATTTCCATCAGATGGTAATCGATTTATTTATTCCTCTTAAGTATCACCAAATAATGCTGTTATTTCTCCATCTAAATTGGCAACACTATGATCTAGAGCCATGATCATCTATAATTAATTTTGTTAGGTCGTCTTAAGTAATAGTTCAAGTAGTGTTAAATAATTAGTTATCGTTAAGTATTTATTTAGATTAATTTTGTTAGGTGTTTTTTTAAAAAATGTTGCATAGTTAGTTATATATCTATTCAGAGCTATTTTGTATTTTGTATTTGAAGAAACTTCTAAACGAAGTAATTATTTAGATTCATTTTTGATTGGTGCTATCTAAAATAGCTATAGAAATTTGAAGCAAAAACAGAGTTATGGGGCTGTCATACCAATTATTGGTGACGTAGCTTGCCTTTTTCGAGCAACAGCATATATATTGTACGATACTCAAGTTATGGCTCGAAATGGGAGTTAGGAAGTAGTACAGCACGTAATTTAGAGTTTTTAGGAGTTTTCTATAATCTTATCTCACGACAGAGAGAGAAATAATTTAATTTTTTTTCCGCCTACTATGTTGAAATGTTCCAAAATCATACTTATGGTGGTTGTTGTTGTTGACGTATGCCTGCTTAGACTTAAGGGGTGCGATTGTTCTTGTTTTCCAGTGGCGCCATCTATGGTCAAGAATTCGACTTCTGCCACACCATACGTCGCACCCGTTTATAGGGTGGACCCATTTATACATCCATTCATTCATCCACAGATCGTAATTTTGACCTGAATCAGAGAACGATCGATCTACAATCCAGTACCCCCAGAGGTATTGATTTGTTATGGGAACATGGAGGACTTTTGCGACTCGACAGATTTAACGTGCGTCAGTCACTTTACTACACGGAGAGTCTTCGGCCGGAGGGGTTCGAACCCACAATCTCTTGGACATGGGCCTAGCGCCCTACCGACCAAGCTATCCCGGCCCACTTATGGTGGTTGGTGAGATTTAATGACTGCCTGACCGCTTTTAAATTACTACTAATATTCAATACAAAAAGAACATTGACTATATTGCAGACATATCCTTAAAATATAGTTAAAATTGAATTCAAAGTATTTTCGCACATGGAAAACAGCTAGTAATATATTAAACTTGAAATTGATAACAGATTGTTTTGGGAAAATCGTTATTATCGTAGTTTAAAATATCGATTTTAGTCCAAATTATTAAATTTCAGGAAAATAATAAATATTTATAAATTTTTTATAAGACCTATGATATTTTTAAGGCAGATCTCAAGGCATCAAAACTTAACCATTGGTGGACCGAGGCGTCAGATCGTATTCTTTGGAGAAAGCTTGTTAAGACGGCCTTGCTCTGTAGTAGGTTGCATTGTAATTGAAGTAGAGGAACTAAAAACTTATAAATATTTGCAAACTACAGTTAAGTCAAGTGCTAATCTTATGTTATTTGTTGTAACCTGAAAGAGATTTTTGTCAAGGATTCTAAAAGTATACACCAAGGACGGATATAACGAAAAACCCAGTAAAATACTCGTATTTAATATTCATTGTTTAGAATTATCAGATAATTAATAGCAAATAACCTTGTACGATTATGTATTTGTTAATACAGCATTATATCACAAATTTTATATTAAAAAAGCATGAAGCAATGAGAAAATTTGTTATGTTTTGGAAATACGAATGTTAAGTATTGTTTTAAAATATTTTTAAGAAATTGAAAAGACTATTATTTAGAGAAACTATATTGCTTTAGAATGATTAATGGAATGCATGAAAATACAGAGAATGCAATAAAATGCTCACCCTTTTAACAATTTCATTCAAGCATTGATTTAAATCTGTACCTCCTTTCAATTGTTCCGAAAGTTTCTCACCATTTGAGTTGTCCAGAAATACTCGAACATTTCGTACATGTAAACAACTTTCTCTGTCATAATCATCGCATTCTAGAGAAGAAGGAGCTATAGTTTTTGAATTTGAGGTGTCTGAAATCAAAAGGAAGTAATGAGTTAATTCTCAACCTTATTGTTGATGTATCACTATTTTAAGAATAACCATTGATAAACAGCAAGAACGATAATAAAAAAAATTTAAACGATAAAAACAATTTAGTTCTTTTAAGTCAAAAACCAAGTAGAATCATGTATCACCACTGCTTTCCATTTAATATTGCATAATATAGCATTTTTTCAGAGCGTTTCTGGAGAAAAATTGCACGATTTCCATGTAAGCAATGAGTTGTTTCTGCGAATTGTGCTGTTGTCTAATGGAAATCTCAGAAATTTTCAATATGCTAATCTTGAGATAATATACAGGCCACGATTGTCTTTCTGCTCACTTATACCGCATAGGTCTTTCCACCACGCGTTTTTGTCCACTTTGTAAATCTGGAGAGAAATTGGGCGTGGTTCACCTGCTTCTGTGTGGGGCCCTTCATGGACACACTGAGTCCTCAAGATATTGGTAAGCAAAAGAACTTATAAGGCAATGACTTCAGTCTTCTTTCTTTGTTATCCTGGGTACATTTGTATTCGTTATTTATTTCATCTTTCTATTTGTACCTTTTTGCCTTGCCATTGGAAATAAAAGAAAAAAAAATCTTGAGATGATACTAAAGAACAGTTTGAAGAAAAATGCCGCCTTCGAAAAACGTATAGCTTATTATTAATATTACGCGAAGCCTTTCTAACTGTCTTCTTCTGCTTATACCCTTTTTACATGATATTTTATAGACACTGAACGAACAAACCAAAATGAATGGTTTCATATTTGACTTCTAAATACACTTTTGGCTTACCTCAGGAACTTGAATCCCTAGTTGAGGAAATCATGATGTGGCACCTATTCAAAGGGATGGAACAATGATGAATATTTTTTCTATTAGCACTCCATTTCATGCATACCCAATAATGTGACATTGAATAAGATTTGTCTCCGTTCTCTTCTCTCAAAAATACTCTAATGTACATTTGTTTATAGTTTACATTGATAGGGATAATAGCTTAATTATTATAATTTACATTTCATCAATTATATTCCTCTTTTTTATCACACCAGTTATAGGAATTCGCAAAAATTAAGGCATAATTAATATATTCAGTATGTATAGTAGTATGTATTCAGTAGACATAATAAATACTATATTCAGTATGTTCATGTATTTATCCCACTGATCAATAACTAAATTTTAATGAAGAATGCAAAAGATTAAATATTTTAAAAATTAGTACAGTGAAACCTGATAAAGTTGACAATTTTTTTAACAACAATTTTATAGTACAAACAAATTATATTGAACTAGAAGTTTAATTGAAATTTTATTGAGTAAATTGTTTATTAGTTTCAAAAGTAAATTCTAAATTCACTTTGCTAAATATACTAATTATAAAAAAGTTTTATTTAAGCAAACAAGAATAAATATGACAATACTTGTTAATTAATTGATTTGTCTAAACACGTTACAAAAAAAAAATTAAATACTGACTTTCTATACGGTTGCACATTTATGTGAAGATAGCTGATACACACATGGAATTTAAATTTTGATCATCCAGTTGAAAAATTATGACATTGCAGCTATTGTCAATCCTGATTTTATGTTTGTTTTGGGAAAAAGAAAAGCGTTGCCAGTACGGAAATATTTATTTAGTTGCACGTTATGTTACAAGTAGAAAAAAATATCTTGCTTGAAATTTTTTTCAAGGCGTAATTATGCTAACCATAAATTGCTACATTTATAATTATCTTGAAACTAGTCGTGTGCATGGGAGAAGTGGGTGAAGTACATCCAAAGTACATACACTTCCAGCAGAGCCATCCAAGGCCTGAAGGCCACTCCATTATTCCCAGCTAACACTAACGGGCAAGGAGTTAAGTCAGCCTTCCACCCATGGGTGTTCCAGTAGCTGAGACTGCACATCACCTCTCATGCATCCGTTGACATACATCTTAGATTCCTCCGGACTTTAATGAAAAGACATCAGTACTTCCCCCCATCTGATTATTGATTTCATGTGTGTCAGTGGATTCACAGACCTGACTTGACTCCGTCAGACCAGTAACAATAATAACAACCATTAAGATATTTAAGCTGACGTCACTTTGCTTACCTGTGCATGGGCAATCCATCAATGATCAATCAGTTACAGATAGCAACCAATAGAAATGTTTCTTTGGGATGAGCATACGAATAAAATTACTATAGTTGATTTATTTATTTCACCCAAGTGATATTAGTTCAGAGTCTGGCTTGGATGGCTCTTTTATCTTCCTTATGTAGTTGTTTTTGTAGTTCATTTACGTCGCACTAGAGCTGCACAATGGGCCATTGGCGACGGTCTGGGAAACATCCCTGAGGATGATCCGAAGACATGCCATCACAATTTTGATCCTCTGCAGAGGGGATGGCACCCCCGCTTCGGTAGCCCGACGACCTGCACGCGAAGTCGAGCACTTTACGGTAGAACAGTTTAACGAGGACCAATACCGCACACCCTCGGTCCCTACGCAGACTGATCCAAGTGGTCACCCACCCGCACACTGACCGCAACCACTGATGCTTGACTTCGGTGATCTGCTGGGAACCGTGTCTTAACGATCAGTCTACTGCGGGACTTATGAATAAATATATTTTATTCAAAAATGTTTCCTTTTATTTTTATTTATCTCTTAACAAATACAAGGATAAGCATATAATTGTTGTTACTTTACGTCGCACTAGAGCTGCACAATGGGCTATTGGCGACGGTCTGGGAAACATCCCGGAGGATGATCCGAAGACGATAAGCATATAAAGTAAAACGATTTATTAGAATGAAAACTTGTGCTTTATTCAGAAAATGGTTTCTGGAAATATTGATGAGTAAAAGAAAGCTCGAACAAAATATCAAAGATCTAATGCTTGCAGTGATTTTGATAAATACTAGTCTAATTTAGATAGTAATGACGAGTTAGTTAAACTTCAACTCATTAAACAAAAGCCGGGCTTATTGATAGACATTGAAATGAAAATAAGAGACAATCTAGTGAAGTTGATGAAGCAATATGTGAGGCTAAATTTGATGAATGGGAAACATACATTGAACTTTGGCGTCTCTTAGAACAGAAACTTATAAAATTTGCAAGTTTTGAGAAAGAAGATTCTGTATTTGGTGAGAATACTTTGCCAAAAAATACGTTGTTACTTTATCCCAAAATTCAACTTCCAGTTTTTAATGGAGATATTTGAAATTGGTTAAATTTTTGGGGACAATTCAAAAAAATTGATAGCGATTCCAATTTAGATAATAATGATAAATTTCTCGTATCTATCATGCGCCATGGTGAAAGGAAGCGCCTCTCTTCGTGAGACGGAAGTGACGTCATCACCCAAAGTCAACAGGAGCTTATTTATGTCTCAACCAGAAGTTGCTTATTTCTGCCCGATTGCAAACCGGAAGACAGTAAAGAAATTTAAGACTTTGTTTCCTGTGGTTAGGATCTTCCAACGGATTTACATCATTTGCTTGCTGCTGATGTGCAGCTGAAAGGCCAGCTGGAGTTGATACTGATCTGTACAGGGGAACACTTAAAAAAAATTCATATACATTAGGAGTTCCCTTGTCTTCTGGATTGGGTTCAAAATTGCAAAGTTACAGAGTAAAACATTAGTAGTCGTAAACTCAAAATTGGGCCGGTTGTTCAATGATGGTTATTAAATTAAATTAGATTATTTCATGTAGAGCCGTGGTGGCTTAGAGGATTGAGCGTTCGCTTTCCAATGAGATGAACCAGGTTCAAAACCCAGAAATAGTCGATACGAAATCAACAACCGGCTAGCACCGACCACAGTGCTGACGTAAAAAATCTTCAATGTTAGACTAATCCTGAAGGCGAACCGGGTTCGAATCCCAGTCGAGACGAATTCCGCATTCGGCTTGCACCAACCACAGTGTTGACGTGAAATAAGTGTAGACGGGTCCTGGGTTAGAGTCCCCTTGCCTTCAGGCTATCCGTTGGAGGTTCTCGTGGTCTTCCTCTTCATGTAACGCAAATGCGCGTTAGCTCCATCAAAAAAGTCCTCCACGAACGCAAATTGCTCCCAAAACTCGAGCCAAGAGTTCCCTTGTCTTCTGGATTGGGTTCAAAATTGCAAGGCTACGGAGTTGAACATTAGTAGTCTTAAACCCAAATATGGGTCGACCGATCAACGACGGCTATAAAATTAAATAAATAAAAAAATTGTTTCGTGTTTATTTGCGCACAAATATATCTTTGTAAATAAGTAAGTTGGAGAAACTTAAACTTTTTCCAAAGGAGATAGGCTGGATTAAGACAAACACAAACAACTATAAGCATTCACAATTTGTCTGCTAAGATTTATCCCAAATAATTTTTTGAGGAATTTCGAAATGCTTTGTTTTAAAAATTAGGTTTCAGGCTTTAAAAAATTTCACATCTTCGTGATCTGTGTTATATAATATGCAAATTGTTCCGTAATGACCACCTTTAATTTATACAGTCCAAACCTTGATGTTACGAACTCAAAATGAGAATGATAGCGATATTTATGACAGCGATATCGAAAATCAAATATTTTTATCGTATATCGAATACTTTTAACACGTATAAAGACGTAAATTTAAAAAGTGTATAAAGTGTATTTTCTCAAAAGAAAAAAAAAAGGAAAAAAAGAACCTTCTTTTAAGCAATGTTAATGCCTTTGATTTTTCAAATGACTTTACGTTTTGCTAAATTTCCCTTGTTCCGGTAATCTCTTTTGAAATTCTTTATTTTTTTCAATCATCACATATGATTAGTAAATTATAGTCAAGAGTATATGCGTCTTCATAATTATTAGTTTCTCAATTAGCTTCTTAATTAGTTCAATGAATTGACAAGTTCTTTACTTAGGGCATTCTTATCTGCGCGTACATATACATATCTCACACATGTCTACATCTTTTGCGTTGACATTTCCACTTAATAAATTCGTCAGCGTTCAGATTTGTGCAGGCGGCAACTTGCATACGCACATGCAATTGTGCAGTAAGAGTAAGTTTAAGTACTAATTCTGCATAAGCTTATACAGTAAAGAAATCTTTTTAAAGAACATAAAAAAAAGAATAGATTCTTCTTTCAAAAGAATTTAATTAATTGATTCAGAAAAAAGAGTTGACTGAAATATAGATTCGTTCGTTTTTCGCACACATTTATTGGCAGTACCTGTAGCTCATTTCGATCGCTTATGGAAGATCGACTTTTCAATCTATGGATGGTTACTGAATTAAAACAATAATGAGCTTCTTAAAACCGAAAGAAATTTAGAAAACTCCCGGTGTATCCCTCTGTTTATGTTATGCTTACGGGGTGAGGAGTGAACAGGCTAAATATTCTAGGAAGTTTTATTATTGTGATCTATGTTTAAATTTGCACGTAATTTTACCATTCATAAAAGTTTACTATCATTTATAAATTCTAATTGGTTGTGAGCCTGAAAAAATTTAAGAAAATTAATATCACAACATAATTAAAGTGTGTAAGGTTTCCCACGTTTTGAGGGTTTTCCCTTATTTGGTTATATTTGTGTGAAATATCACCGTTAGTCATTTTTTGGGGTTGCATCTTGCAAGGCATCGCATGCTTGTGGAATCTTCCAAATTTTTATGTTGTTTATTTCTTTGAAATTTAAATTTAAAAACCACTTTCTATTCTAAACACTGCAAGTATAATAATATTTGATGGCGCCTTTTTCAAGCTTAGGAGTTAAAATCAATCGAAAGTAGTAACCCGGAAGTCTTACAACCAATTTTAACCACTAGCGCCATATGTGCTTAGCTTTTCGTCCCGCAGTGGGCTGGTCGTTAAGACACGGTTCCCAGCAGATCACCGAAGTCAAGCATTGCTGGCTGCGATCAGTGTGCGGGTGGGTGACCACTTGGATCAGTCTGCGTAGGGACCGAGGGTGTGCGGTATTGGTCCTCGCTAAACTGTTCTACCGTAAAGTGCTCGACTTCGCGTGCAGGTCATTGGGCTACCGAAGCAGGGGTGCCATCCCCTCTGCAGAGGATCATAATTGTGATGGCTTGTCTTCGAATCATCCTTAGGGATTAACTACTACTACTGCTTAGCTTTTCACGGTCAACTATCCATTACGAAACATATTTACCTTTTTGCCGGGGCCTTCCTGGTCGAGAGATATCGCCCACAGAACGCTGTGCAAAGCGTGGAGGTAGAGGGTCCGAATACCGCCGTAACTCATTGAATTGTTTTTGTCCTTGTAGTTCATTTACGTCGCACTAGAGCTGCTCACATCACAATTTTAATCCTCTGCAGAGGGGATGGCACCCCCGCTCCGGTAGCCCAACTACCTGCAAGCGTAATCGAGCACTTTACGGCTGAACAGTTTAACCAGGACCAATGCCGCACACCCTCGGTCCCTGCACAGACTGAACTAAGTGGTCACCCACCCTCACACTGACCGCAGCCAGTGATGCTTGACTTCGGTGATATGCTGGGAACCGTGTCTAAATAACGATCAGTCCACTGCGGGACATCGAATTGTTCTATCTGTACTTTTTTGACAAAGGCTTATAAGCCTAAATAGAGCTCACAAGCCTGCAAATGTTTGTAGTAGTCTTCAATGAAGTAGAAAGAAGCTAATAGAAACTTAATAAACAAAACAAGTTAACAGCTTGATTTAATTTCGCAATTTTTTTCAAACAGTTTAAAACTGTGCCCTGATGTCGGCGTTTTGCTTTTATTATTTTTACCATTAAATGAAAAGATGAGACCGTGCAACTTTCTTTATAGCATTCATTCAGACCAAAGGATTTGATTTGAATTTACTCTTAACCTTTTTAATCTTCCCATAATGAATTAACGTATTTTATCTTTTTCTTCTTACCCTGAAAGATGTTCTTTTGTGTAGCTTTCCTCAGAAACATTTTAAATATTGCAAAAATATCAAGTTCTAGCTCTTCATGTTTATATTTTCATAAGTTATGTTTCAATAAGTCAAAAGAGGTCTATGTTTGTTGCCAAATAAATTATGCTTTGATGAATCTATTTTCATCTGCACCTCAAAGAACACTTATGAGCACGGTTTATTCATTAAGTATGACATTCTATGCATGTATATTCTTTTGATATCTAAATAATTTTTACTGTACAGTTAAGAATTTTTTTTCTCCCTTAATACATTTGAGAATTACTCCGTTGTTTTTCCACTGCTAATAAAATATTTGAATTGTGAAAACTACTAATTTTTCTAATATTTTACGGGTGCTCTTAAATGTTTCAAATTTATGTGAAAAAAGTTTTTGATCAAATATGTTTCATATATATTATTGGGCAAATTATATGCTTAAATCTTTGGGAGATATTTCCGTATCTGATTAGTCGCTACAACTGCAATTACCAAGGGGCCAATTAGATTTTAAACTTGCAGATTTTTTTTAAAAACAATGTTCAAGTTTGCCCTGGGTTGGCTACGAGTTGTGGGGGGCGGAGTTATCGACCATGCCAACCGCCATCTATCAAAAGGTACCTCTTGATTGAATCAAGTTAGCATGTCTTATATAATGTCTTATATACCAGTGAATCGATGTTTAATATTCGTAGTGGTAGTTACGCCACAGTGCTCCCCCACTAGAATTTTATCAGGGATATAATTCGATGAACAGATCTCACTAGTTGCTGTACTGTTTTGAGTGCTGAATGTGAGAGGTGTATTAATTTCACAGACGTGGAAGCTCCTGTGTTGTCTTTAGCAGTCGAGTGTATGCTAGCCGACGTTGTGTGTATGTTTGAGACGAGACTGAGCAACTGCGCGAGGAGGTGAATGATGCATTCACAAATAGCAAGTCAACTGTTCAATGTGGACTATCCATCAAAGTAGGCGTTACAGTCAAGAGATTGTGAAGTAGGCGTTACTGCATGATCAAATCATGTCTGGGTCACCAATGTGGGGGGCGGAGTTATCGACTATGCCAACCGTCATCTATCAAAAGGTACCTCTTGATTGAATCAAGTTAGCATGTCTTATATACCAGTGAATCGATATTTAATATTCGTAGTGGTAGTTACGCCGCAGAGTTATACCTTTCGAGTTAGTCCTTTTCTGTGATGTTTTTTTTAATTTCTCGCGCGCTGCCAGCTAGAAGTTGCCAAGGCTTCGTGATTATTCTGCCAAAGAGAAATATCCCTGATATTTATATAGAGTTGATTAGTAAACTAAGAGCAATGATTCTGAATTCATCAATAAATTTGTACAGTGAAACCTCTCGGGAGTGAACACTCTCCAGACCACAGCAAAACGGTCGCTCTTTGGAGTTACCTCCATTGAACTAACAGTATTGAAGATACATGAATTTCAGCAAGTGATTTTAATTTCATTCTTTGTCATTTTCTTTGTGCGTAAGTGCCAGTTGTGTTTGCTTCTTGAAAACCGGATCGATGAATAAAACTTAGCATCAATAAAAATTTAATTGTTGTGTATGAAAACAAATTTATCAATTATGAATGATATTTTATTGAAATGATTATGAAGTATGTTTTTGTCTAAATTAAGCTGGCGTTCAATTTTATATTATAAAAATTTGTTAGCTTTAAAAAAAGAGGTTTGCTTGCTTGATATGTTTAGGTTTTTTTTCTAAAATAACTTTTTTTTCCAATTTAACTTTGAACTCAAAAAATAAAATTATTGAAATAGCATCGTCTTTAGTGCGCTCTGACTGCAACATAAGGTTGTAGATCTTTTTTAGATTGTCAAATAGATCTCTCTAAAGCACTCACAAAAATTTAAAATACATTTGAATCTGTTTATTCATGCTGTTAATATTTTTTGTTTTGATATTTTTTCATGTTTCCTTATTTGACCTGTACCGCATTTGGTGCAGAGGTTTACCCCGTCGCTAGGAGATGTTTTGATGGTTCCTCTTAAAGGTTTTCCTTATTACAAAATGAATAAAAGAAATTCTCTGCCTCCTTAAAATTGTTGTAAATAGATGAGATCGCTACACAGAGGCGTTCTTTCTTGAAGGTTTCCCTGTATCATATTTTAGTTAAAATTAATGCTCTTTAAATGGCTTAAAATTCTACAATTTTTGATAATTTACATTAAAGTGTTATTTTTTATGATAAATAAAATTCCTTTCATTAAATAATTTATAAACCCAGGATTATGTTCGCAAAATTAGGTTAATTTATTTGTATAAAATATAATTCTTGATAAAATTAAAAATTTTTTTTGAATACAATTTTCCTTCAGGCAATACACACAAAAGTTGCATTAAGCATTTCACCTAAATTTTGAGCTTTTTTTTTGCCTTGTATGTTTATTTAGACTGAATAGTAAAATATTCACCCAGGCACAATGGTTTCTTATTTAGTGTGTTTTTAAAATTGTTCAAAAAATATAAATCAAAATTTGAATGAAACAAAAAATAATCAGCAAGCAGACATGAAAAAGGAATATAAATTCTCTTATTTGATATATTCAGTATTTGTGTCCCTTGTTGACATAAAATTTAACAAAATATGTTATTATAATTTTTTTTATTATAATTATTACTCATCATTTCAATCTTTTATTATCATATCATAATCTTTGACTATTATGCATCCATTTCTAGGTAAAAGTTTTTCATTATTTCAATACCTTTTGTTTTATTCAGAAATATTTGGAGTTTAAATAGCTATTTAATGTATTCTGTAGAACATCATCTACTAAGAAGGTACTAAAATTTTCATTAAATTTAGATGGTAGTATTTTGGTGCATATATGCACCAAACCTCCAAATAAACATAGAGACCAACTTTTATGCTTCTTGTTTCTTTCTTGGATTTCTAAATTTAATTCAAATGATTTTGACAACCTTTACATATAAATGAAGTACCTATATATAAAAGTGCATGATAATTATACAAAGTTATATTTGAACTCTGAGCCAAATAAAAAAGATATTTTTAATTCTAATTCAATTTTTATTTTACTACCACTGGGGAAAATTATCCTTGGATAGACTAAAAGTAGGCAGTTATGCATAAGTTTTTTAGTTGTTGATAAGTTATAAGTTTTTGTGTATATGTAGGAAACACATCATATCTTTGTATTGTAGATGTAGGATACACATCAGGTAAACGTTGATAGGATTTTTTAAAGTGAAATTTTTTGGGTCTTTTATTATTGCAAATAGATTGTAATTATAATTATTCTGAAAAAACTTTTGTTTGGGAAATGTTGATAGTATTTCTGTTGAATATATAAAAGATCTTGTCCTTCAATATATTTTTGACACCTAATTTCTATGATTATTTTACTTTAGGGAATTGTCACTCATTTGATCAGGGAATAGTCACTCAAAAAACTTCAAAGGCTGAGCAAGAAACATCCATGCAGGCAATTTTGTGTGATGGAGTAATAAAAGAGCAAGTTCCTGATGAAAAGTATGTATTAAAATATTTTTAATAATAATCAAGTTGCATTGTTAAATTTTTTTTAATTTCATTAGGAAATTAACTGTAATATTACCCATCAAAATCAAGTTATTATTTTTCATGGGTTTTATTTGAAAACGTTAAATTAAAGATTTAGAGACTAGAAGCAAACGGTTAAATTTTATCTTTTGTGTATTTAAGCAATATTTCTCATTAAAATATTTTCATTATTTAATGGTCTGTTTTTGCTTAAAATGCTCACAAGGAGTTAAAAGAAATGTGCACCATACACATTTTATGTTTAAAAAATATTTTTAAATGAATAAAATATGAGTAAATTGTCATTAATGTTCCAAGTCTTCATCACACATTTCTGAATTTTCTAAGTAATTTACTATATTATGAAAGTGTTACAGAGAGAAATACATGCATATTCTGTCTACTTGAATATCTATCATCAATATTTTTAGAATAATTTTTATATTTTGTTCCTCATATTATTTTGTATGTGTCCCCAACATTTTAGTACTTACTGTCCCAAGTATGAAAAGTTGCAAAGAATGCTCTTACAGAACGGTAAAGTTTAAATGCAGTACAAATTCTTTAAGAGGCAAAAAGCTTAATTACACCTTAAAAATTCTGTTTGACTTTATTGACTGTAATTACTGTGTACCTAATTTTTTTTCTGTGCAAAAATTTTTGATTTGTGCAAAGTTAAGTAAGTTACTTTTATAAAATATGGATAGTTTAATTTAGGAAATGAAATAGCTTTTTTTATCTATATGGCAAAAACTATTGTTTTGTAATTACTGTCTCTATCGGAAATGCACTTAAAGGGGACAGTATTTACTTAAAAGTCTGTAGTTACTATCGAAAAAATTTAATGAGATTGATTCTTATTTAGTTACTTATTTTGATTCTTATTTAGTTACTTTTTTTTAAATCAGATTTCAAACAATGATAAAAAAAAACTATTTTTATTTGGCTATAATTTATATTTATATTATTGAGATAAAGTTTAAATAATCTACTTAAACATGTTTAGATAGTTCTGAATGCATTCGGTTTTGTGTTCTAACTGTGTTTGAAATTAGAAAATCAAAACATTAACTTTGTAAAAGGAAAATGAACAGCTAAAAGTATATACAGTAGGGAACCGATTATCCGGAACGATCGGGACCATCGCTATTCCGGATAACTGATTTTTCCGGTTTTCTGAATCACTACAAAAAGCCGTTTTTTTTATTGTTAAACCCAACTAAAAAAAAATATTAGGAAATAATCTTAAAAAGAAGAAAAAACGATGAAATAATACAGTAATGATTATTTCTAAAATGATGGTATGGTAAACATCTTTCAAAAAAGAAAAAAAAATTTAAAATCTTATGAGGAAAAATTTTTTTTTTTTTNAAATTATATATATATATATATATTGTATATATGCATTATTTAAAATTTAACTGGTTTTTTTTTTGATTTATTTTTTAAGTTCAAAAGAATGACTGTAATACAAGTAGATCTTAAATTGAATAGGGTTACAATACCTTATTCCGTTTTTGACATGCGAAGAAAACGGTCTTGAAAAAAAAGTATCAAAAGTGGATGAGGAAAATCGCTAAACATCGGGAACAGGCGCAAAACTAATCAGTTTCCGTTATTATAAGATTATTAATAATTAACATCATGAATTAATATTGTTTTGCTATTGTGTGCATTATTTATCCACAAAGCTTATCCATTGTTGTTGCCACAAAATGTCAAATTGGAATAAAACATGTCAAAGTTTTATTGACAAAATGAGTCTGCAAACTCTGAAAAATATCTATTATTTCTGCTCTCGTACAGATAATTTTTAGAAGAAATTTAATATTTTTTGGAATAAGCCTGGAAATTTTGTTATGTAGTTTTTGTTATGAAACTCTCATCTTAAATATTTTTTTTTTAAAATTATTAAATCAAGATAATTGCTTGGTTTATTCTAAGAATAAATCAAAGAAATAGTGTAATAAAATTATATCAAAATTTTGAAAATCTAAGTTTTCAAAATTTTGATGTAATTTTTCTAAATTCAATCTATTTATAAATTATTTGTTAATATTATCATTTTTTGAGAGTATAAAATTTTTTTCTGTCTTTAAATTGATTTGTTTATTATTAAATTTTTTCCTTTTTTTTTCTATATTTAGAGTTAAAATCTATTTTGAAACTGCGAAAGGAGAAAAAATTGAATGTTTTGCTTGTGCAAATAAGAATGTAATGAATGCTTCAATAGAAAACGACATCGCCATGCATGGTAATCAAAAATTTTTGCTTTTATTTTAAAATGAAAATTTCATTAATGTCACTTACAAGAATAAAATAATCTGTAGTACTATTTGCAGGAAACATCTACCATCCAAAATTAAAACAAAAGTTATGAATTTTGTTTGTGATCAAAATTCTACAAAAAAATATAAAAAGCTCAAAATTCAGAAGAACTGCTAATTTTAATTATTGCATATAATCAAGGGCTTTTAGTTAAATATTCATGTTTTCTTTTAAGTTTCTTAAATAATAGTATTTAAATGAATATATTGTGTACCGTCATGTGGGGCTACTTTGTGCAGGATTTCGCAGTTTTTGTACTTTGACATGTAAAAAGACTATGTTAATTCAAACTTTAGTAAAATTTATCAATATTATACTCATAACTGGACTCAGACGAGTGAATTTGATCAATATTGGCATTATTTGTATGTAATATTTAAAAATAATAAGTCAAAACATACTTTGCACAAAGTAGCCGCCAAGTGGGGCTACTTTGCACAAAGTATCCGCCAAGTGGGGCTACTTTGTGCAGCAATAAGAATTCAGTTTAATAATCATGTTTTTAATTGATATAAAATTGTTAAAAAAGTTAATTGTTGACATTTTTAATAACGAAAACATAAAGATATGTAAGGATATTAGTTGGAAAATAATTTTCAGCATTTAAAAACCATTTTTTATAAAGAATTTTTTCTTAAAAAGAATGTTTATTTCAAAACATTTGAGTTTAAACAAGAGGAAACCATATACATTTTTGAACATTGAAATGGATGAAATTTCAAAAATAACAATTATTACATATTCATTAACATTTATAATATTCATGAATTTGAACATAACATGCTTGAATGAACATGACAGAACATGTTCTTCACTTTCTGTGAAAGTCACCTGATGTCCTATTAAATATATTTTTCTGTGTTAAGTCGTTTGATTAATTCATTAGAAAAATCTTTGTGGAAGGAAAATAATAGTTTACCAGCACGTTTCACGTGTTTCTTGTGAATTTTATTAGAGATAGTATTTCTGTGGATTTTGTACTTCCGAGAAGCTTCTACAATCGACATACCACCAGCAACTACTTGCAAACATTGTTGCAGCTTTTCTAAACTGCAATCATGGTAGTTTCTCGTTCCAGGTATTTTTTTTTATAATGTCTGACAATTTTTCTGTGAAAAAAAAAACGAATGAAACTTTGCACCAAGTAGCCCCACAGTGCATTTTTTAGCATTTTCCGTTTATTTGTTATTAATGTAAAATTTTTTTAACGCTAACATGATATAATTGTTTATTAGTGTATAAATAAAAAGTTTTGCACTTATGACAATTGTTTCACAACGTCAATTGTTTCATCAACGTTTGCATTTCACAGCTAAAGTTTCCACGCACACTTTTCGACGTCCGACGTTCTTGGAAAGTTTTTGATATTGGATAAACAAAACACACTCTGAGATTGTTTTAAAATTCGAAAAAATGTTTGTAGTAATAGAGGAGACTTCTATCTTCAAATTCCACACATTTTTAACGTGAAAAAAACATAATATTGAATAGCAGCACTTGAAAAGTACCTAATTCGAATTTGCACAAAGTAGCCCCACATGACGGTAGGTTAATAGTTTTCAATTTGAAATTATTAATGAGTTTATTTGTTAATAATTTCCTTAAATATCTTTTTCTTATGATTGAATTTTTTATTTACTGTAGGCAATTGTAATGGTGAACAAATTTGCAGTGTTTGCCATGTATATACAGATGAAAAGTATCAGGAATTTATGCCAAAAATATCTGAAGAGTAAGATATCAAATAGTTTGATTTGCTTTTTTTTCTGAGTTAATTACTGATAAGTAAAAAATTTTCGATTGCTAATTACTTAATATGTTTATGATGATTGTTGTTTTCAACTTTATAATATTGTTAATCCTTAAACATTTAAACTTAATGTTAAATTTATTATAGGACGTTATGTGTCCGAACAAATATGTATGTCGGATTAGATCTTATCTTTGCTTTAGATGTCTTATTTCTGAACTAAATTATTTGTGTTATGTTTATAGTTTTGCATTTTTGTACAGTTATAGACAACTATTGAAATATAGCTTTATGCTTGAAGAACAGCATCTGTTGCAGTTTATTTTATTTGACATTTTTTTTAGAAATATCTTTACTAAAAATAAAATATTGCATTTATAAAAAATAGTTCTATTTTATTTTTAGCTTTTTTTTTTATTTAAAAAAAAGATTGTTTCTAATGTAAAAGGACGAGAAATTCTACCAATGAAAATTTACTCCCTGTACACATATCTATAATCACATTTCAAGATTTCGTTCCTGTACTTTTTTGTTATTTCAGTAACATAAAAATGTCACTTAATCCGAAATGCTATTGTATTCTGTAATTTTCTAAATAAGGTCTTGTTGTATAAACACACAAATTATAACCAGACACCTGGATAATTGGGTATAAAAATTAGAATAGCTTTCATGCCATTTGCTTATGTCACAAGTAATTTTTCTTTAACCAGTGTTTTAGTTGGATACGAGTATTTTCTGTTAATATTATATTTATGGGGATCGCCAAATACTGCCCTCCCTGATGACTAAAAAAATTTCCTCAACAACTAACTTTTTCAATATATTATTCTGCTGCTTATGTTTGAATTATTGTGAGCATAAGGATTCATTAGGAAAAATGTGTTAAAATTGATTGCTTATTCTTTGTTGGAAAATTGAATTAATTGATAGGGTATTTTAACCCTAAAACTTAAAGGCTGACTTAATATTTATATCCATATAATATTTGTATGAAAGGCAGCAATATTAATTTAGCTATTGCTTTAGAATTTGTTTCATTAAATTGCACAAATTACTTGGCGTCCACTTGGTAGAATATTTTTTTTGGAACTAAGGAAATTCGGTAGTGAGATGATACACTGATACTGCCATTTTATTTTACACAATTTATTGTGAATAGCCATGGTGGCTCAGGGAATGGAGTGCTCGTTTTCCAAAGAAGTGACCCAGGTTTGAATCTCAACGCTGACTGGTCAATACGAATTCTGCTTCCGCTCGCACTAACCATAGTACGAACATAAGCAATATAGCTCTGGCTATATTGATGCAATATTAGAAAGCACTATTTTTTGCAGATATAATCGTGTGAGCTGGTGAAAAGATTATATCTTTTATTTTCCGGATTTTTAAAAGTTTTTTTTTGTTCTTTTTCCCCCCCGTTTTTTGTTATTTTTATTATTATTTTCTTTTTTTCCCTTTTTTCATTGTTCTGTAATTTTTCCCTTGTTTTCTCTATATCCGCATATATATATATATATATATATATAATTACATTTTTTTAGATTTGTGGCTACTAATCTTAGAAAGTACTGAATCTTATTAAGCCAAATTAAATTTTTATTTCAGAACTTAATGGATTGAATTTAGTTTATTGTCAAAATATTTAGAATAACATAAATTTTATGCTAATATTTATTTATTCATTTATCTTTAGTGAAGCTGAAATGTTAGATATGGTCCCTAATGTTCAAGAAAATTCACGTCTCTGTAAGTATTTTTTCTCCTTTCAATTTGTTTGTAAATAAGAATATCTATTACTAGAAATGATTTCTTTTAAAAATATGACGTGTTTAATGCTAATGTTGCATAATTTGTTGAATTATTTATGTTTAATACTTTGTAGCCTTATAAAGTTCTTTACCAATTTATGTGTCTTAAAAGTGTATTCCGCAGTGTTTTCTTGCAGAAGATGCAAGTATTTCACAGTGTTTTCTTGCAAAAAAATAGTGAAAGGTATTTGATTGAAGCCTGACTTCAATCAAATACCTTTCATGATTTTGTTTTTGAAAATTTTATATCAATTTTGTTGATATGTATTTTAGTATGTATTTTAATTATAAATGTGTACAGTAAAGAATTGATCGTCCTGAATCTCCTGGATTCATATAATTTTTTATATCTGTTTTTACAGTTTTCTGGTTCATTAAGGAACAGCAGTCTATAATGCTTTTTTTATTCTAGATTAGACTGTGTGTTGTCGAAAATTTTGGTAATTTTAATATTTCATTAACGTATAATAATTTTACTGTCACCAAATATTTTTACTGAATGTATCTAAAAATAGATACAAATTTAACATTATAGATGAAGAAAAATGAAAACATTTCAAAAAATTGATTTTTGATTGAAGCATTCATTTTACTAGTTTAGAATGTGGCGCTGTTAGTGTAGCACAATGGGCTGTTTTGGACTTCAACTGTCTTCATTGTTTGTTGCAACAAGTGAATTTAAAAGTGAAAATGATTAAATTGGTCATCAAAACAATGAGTTAAAAGTGAACTGCTGTGTCGCATATAAAAATTTTATTACCAATTTTAGTGCTAAGGAACTAATATGGACCATTCAGAATTAAATGTGGAAAATATTCCTTATTTGCCATTAAGATCACAAGAACTTGCCAAATTATTAAATCTGGGATTGAAAATTGATTTTAATGCTAAGTCCATAGAAGAATTTTGTCTCAAAGGAATTTCCAACAATTTTGAAACTGTCATTAAATCAAAGTGTCAATCAAATCTAATAGAATATTGAAGAAATGCTTAGTCCTGCTGTGTTGTCTCTTTTACCAAGATTTGATATTATAATTAAAAATGAACAGACACACCTTTCTCATTAAAACCTGATTCTTTCATATTCATTGTTAAAGTAGTGGGTTTTCTCAGAGTGGTAACCTTCCAAGAGGCTAAACTTTATGGATAGACTGTAGCTAATGTTTAAATTTACCAAGAAATTTAATTTATTTTTATTACTCTATTATATTTATATGTTTGTTACTTTTTAAAATGTTCACATTGTCTTAAAATTAAAGTTAATGACCTAAAACTGCAATAGTATATTACAGTACAATTTAGAAACTGTCAGTTTAACTCACATGTGTGTCGTATTTGTGAAATGCTCATGGGTACCCACAAAATTTCCGTAAAATATTATGGGGTCCTCACACCAAAAAGTTTGAAAAACCCTTTTCTTATAATAATACCTTCCAAACCAAAGTATCGAGAAAGATTAGCTCTCTCCTTAGCAGTTTGAAAGGAAATCTACGAAATTTTCACTAACTAGAGTGCATCCTGTAACAGAATCTGTGGAAAAATAACGTTTGGGTTAACTTGTGTCTTCCCACTTCTGCAGGCTTAAGACTGTCAGTTTATTTGGCAATAAATTGTGTTTGCAGTGTTAAAAAATGTTTTTTTTGTTTCCCAAGCTGCATTAATACAAGAATAAAAGATTAAATATTATAAAAGATAAAATGCAATAAAAATAAAATATAATAAAAATGAAAAAAAATAAAATATAATAAAAGATAAAATATAATAAAAATGAAAAAAATAAAATATAATAAAAATGAAATATAATAAAAATTAAATATAATAAAAATTAAATATAATAAAAATGAAATATAATAAAAATTAAATATAATAAAAATTAAATATATTAAAAATGAAGTATAAAGAAATGAAGTATAAAGAAATAAAACATGAGATAAATTTTTTTTTATTTATTTCAATTAGGGCTTCATTTTAATAACTTCACTTTTCTTGAGCTTATTAAAGGAGCTTTCTTCGTATTGCATGAAATAATATATCTTCTTAGAACATCAATAGCTGCAGCTATAAAAGAAGAAGTATCGACTAAATTTATTATTTCATTTTCAGCATAATTTTCTTTGCCATTTTCATTAAAATGTCTTTATAAAATTCCATCTTTATCTCTTATATCAATTGTTAAAATAACTTCATCACAGCTGAAGAAATTCTATAACTGTACATCTTTCTTTTTTTTCTCTACCCCATTCAAACTAATTTCGTTTTCTCTCCCGAAAATTGCCTTATTGAGATTAAAAAGTTGACCAAAAATTGCATTTTTAAACAAAGACACAGTCAAACTTAAATAGATATTTTTCAGCAATTGAAGAAACTAGCATACTGTTTTTAAGCAGAGAGTGTTGTCAAGTCAAGCCTCATTAAACGTAGATTTAATTGTAGTAATAAAAGTTATTGCAATAAATGTAGTTTTAATGGTTATTTTAGTAAGAAGAAAATTCTTTTATCCAAAATGATCAATCAAATTTTTAAGATGTGGAAAACAAAGATCAACACAAGAATGATGAAACAGGCTTCCTTATTAAATTTACAGCAGGCTATTTTTGAGCAAACTAAAGGGCTGGTAATTATATCTAATATAAACCTCTGATTTTGCGGAATCCGAAGAAATTAAAAGGAAAATTCTGAAATCACGAAGCTCACATGAAAATGCCGCTATTGCTGTGAATAAAAACGTGTTTTTTATTATTTTGAATTAAGCAAGTATATTAGGTTATTCAAAATTAGATTCATCTTTAAATTGGAAAAAACTTTGTACCTATTTGTGCCTAGCATCTCAAAATTTGGAAATTTTGATTTTTATGAAATAAATATTGTTCCTGAGAAATGGAATTTTAAAAAAGTTGTATTTTTGAAATTTGATTTCTCAGGAATTTTGTTTTTGCCAAGTAAAATTACATACTTTAAAATTATGTAAAAAATTGCATACATTATAATTCAGAATTTTTTTGACTATTATTGAATAAAATAATAAATCTTTACTAAAATGTATTCTTTGCATCTTTGGATAAACGAATTTTATAATTGTGTGCAAATTGTTTTTGGTTCACTTAAAAAGTTCTCAATATATAGCAAAGTACGCGAAAAATAAAATTAAAACGATGGAGTCCAAACTTTGAATCGCTCCCCTGACTAAACTGTGGGGACCATGTTTCCAGATTGCGATTACCCCTTATATTTTGGGGTCAGAAATCCAAATCTGTTGAAAAAAAAGTATGTTTATTGAGAGAGAGTACGTTTTTGTGTGTGATTTTGTAACTTAAAACATCGTCTGCACTAATTAATTAGCATATTTGAGGTCAACCCCTTGAACCATTAAGTTTCAGTCCTGGATTGTGAAGAAGATCTGATCATTGGATCAAAAGTTATTCAGGGTACTTCATTTTTTTGGCACACTGTCCATTACTTAGTACCTAAATAAAATCATGACCATTTGTTCGGCAGCTGAAGTGAGCCTTAGTCTTCTATATAGAACATTTCTTAATGTTGTTCTCCTTGTCGCCAGATCCTGTCAGTTCAATACCCATATTATTTTAAAATCTGTGTAACTGAATTTCAGCCATCGAAGTTTTGGGCACCCCTTAACTAGAATAGAACTCATTTTTTACTTCAGTGCATAATTCTTAGCAAAAAAGACTAAAAATTAAATTTCTCTTTTATTAGAAATAGGGAAATTAGTTGAGACATCTTGCAATCCTGTACAGTTTTCCAACTTTCAGTCCTACAACAAGTTTGTGAACTAGTATTTAAGCAATCTGGAGTATTTTATTTATTTATTATTTTTTTTTAAAATCTTTTTACAAGTTTTGGAAAGAGTTTTAAAAATCAAATAATATTGTGTGTTTCACAGTTTGACATCATGGGGCATTCCAAAAAGAGAGTAATTAACGAGCTGATTTATAAAACATTAGTTTTTTTTAACAATAAAAATTATTTGAATTTGCTATTCATTACTTTCTTATGAAATGAATAATTAAATCCTTATTGGTGATTCCATTCTATGTTGTAAACTTATGTAAATTAATTTTTACAGCTTGTCAAATCATTGTTAAAAAAGAGTTGGAAGGTGCTGTGTTTAAATTACCTCACTATAATGGTCCATCCTATGAAGATCCAGAAGAGAAATGATAGATTATTGAACTTTGTTTAATTTAAAATTAAATTATGTTAAAAATATGGATTATATGTGAAATTTCATATTGTTATTTTTAATGATATTTAGTTATATTTTTGTTATTTATTGTAAATAACAAATTGTGGAATTAAACGTAATTGGGAAAGTAAAGTTATGTGTCTTGCTGAGAACTTTTCTAATTAATGTAAAACAATATTTAATATTATATTTATTTGCAATTATGCGTAAAAAACTGCAATTCATTTGTCCTTCATAAACTGTACTTATGAAGAAAAAGGTGTCTAAAGATGAAATTGTACACACAATTAAGAAAACTTGGATTATAATATTAAGTTTAGGATAATTTTTTGGCATCTTAATAAAATGCTTTTGTTGCATGGACATAATATACCAAAATGTACAGTAAAACCATTTTATATAATATCTTAACTTTGTTTAAATGTGTCAATTTTTTAAATGAATTGAAAAATTTTTTTAAAATAATTTTTACTGACTCAGATTTGTTTTAAAACATTTCCCTAACAATGCATGCTTTTTTTTTACCATATCTCATCACCGAACCACGGCCAAACACTTAGCCCTGTTTTTCAGAGCTTTATCTTTTAATGGCCTCAGTAGGAATGCCACATAAGTTAGACTCTAGTCAGGAAATGCAGGCAGCGTCTGAGCTAGTACCTGCCTCTCCAAATTTCCAACCCACAACCAACCAGAGGTCTTGCAGTTATGACGGATTTAACATGCACTTTGGCGGGCACGCATGCTCAGTCGACTGCCAGGATTGAACTCTTGACCTTCAACTCTTCACCAGCAGAGTGAGTCATGCTTTCTCTGACTGTTTCACAAGAGTGTGCTGCCCATTTTTTATCATTAGAATTTTTGGTTTTTGAGAGTATATGTTTGTAATTGATAGATTTGTTTTGATAATTTATATTCAACATGCACATTTACAGAAATATTTAAATTGTTGAAATTTGTGAATGTAAATTCTAAAAGTAATGATTAACGTTTAGGAATTTAATTGTATTTTTCTTTTCTAATATTGGTTAAAAAGTTCCAAAAGTAATTATTTTAAAAAAGGTAAATAAACTACATAATGATCAATATAATTTTTCTAGCACACATTTTATTGTGCAATTACAAGTTTAGAGTCCTTTTATATATCAATAAAATAGCGGTCAGAAACAGAAGTTATTAGCATTGTGTAAAAAATAGTATGAGGATAGTTTGTGCCTTAATAATTTCATTACAGTATTTATTGTGTTCAAGACTTCATGACATTCAGATTTTATGAAAATATTTTTGTATATTGTACTTTAGAAATAAACTTATGATATGCTGGACTTAAAAAATTATTAAATTTGTTGACTTTATATTGTTTAAAAGTGATATTTAAAAAAAATTTTAAAAAACAAATATGGATAAAAAGTCAGAATGTTGCAGGTTTAAATCACTAGCCTCTGACACAGATAACTAAGGTTTGCATCCTGTCAATACCTGTTTGTTTCATATACTGTGTCCCATTTACACTGACTACAGTGCTGCCAATAAAATGACTTCAATTATTGCCCCAAACTCTCTACTTGAGTTGGCTATTTCACAATAATATTTATCAGAAATAATTTCATTTCAGTCTTTTGATATGAGCACACAAAGCTTATGAGACTTATTCATTATAACTATTGTAGCAAATAGGTTTTCTCTTGACAATAACATAATACTGCGTAAGATTTATCCTTATATTACTGCCTCTAGTCTAAGAAGTTATCAAAAATTAACCCCAACCTATTCCTGTTTTTCCCCCCTCAAAGACAATAATGCAACATCTACATAATATAAAATGTAAAATGTGAGCAAAATCGGTTGAATATAGTTTCCAAGTTATGAATTTTTTAAAAAGTCATATTTTAAAATTTTGTTTCTCAAGAACTATTCAAGAAATTTGTTAAAAAATCTTGTGTTTTGTCATTCAAATTAACATAGTTTAAAATAGTTCGGAAATTCGTATGATTTAAAATTCGATGTTTGTTCGATCCCTATTAAATAAAATTATAATAACACATGTTAAAAATTACTTTTATTTGGAATTATCTTTGGATAAATGAATTTGAGATATTGTAATATTTTTGAGTAATAAATATTTTTGAGATATTGTAAATATTTTTGATAATTATTTAAATATAATATTTTTGAGATATTGTAAAATATATATAATATTTTTGAGTAATATTTTTGAGTAATATATATATTTGTATATTTTAATATATTTTTGAGTAAATATTTAATATTTTTGTAAATATTTTTGAGATATTGTAAAATATGCAAAATTTGTAATTAACATTAAGGGACCCAAACTATCCATCTCTCTCTTGACTAAATTATCGGATTTAAAATTGTAAGTCCAGGGATAGAATTTATTAAATGAAAAATGTAAGTTAATTAGTGAGACTAGAGATTAGTGAGATCTTACATAATAAGTAAAAAAAAGTTTATATAGATGAACAATCAAAACAAAGTGCAATATTAAGATATCAAGGGGATGAATGACGTTTTAAATTTTTCTTGTTGATAAAATTGATCTAGTAATGGTATAATTAAAAATATATGAATGCTTTATTAATAATATATTTTAAATTATTCCGAAATAAATATTATAATCATCAATATAAATTTTCATCTGAATAGCATTCAATTTATACAATATTCTGTATCAAGCACAGAAACTTAGAAATTTAATGGCTTGGCTACTTCATGAAATCAGGTGCATGTACAATTGATATATTTCCCTTTACAACTTAGTTAATAAAAATTTTTAATGCATGATTTTTTTATAGTTTTAAATTTTTTGAAATATTTTTTTTAGATGATCTATCTCATTTGCCTTTAAGAAGGAAATTGTTTTAGATTCACCATTTTTCTGATAGTGTTTCTCTCTATCATCGGCAGATGGCAGCACCATAAGAATCGTTTATAACTTCCTGTGGATGATAGGCATTGATTTACTCTAATCGGAGCTGGGAAGTTTATTTTATGTATTTTTAATCAAAATTTAAAAAAAAAAAAAAAAAAAAGATTTTCTCAATGGTTTTAGTTATTTATGATGTGTTATGAAGGAAAAAGAAATGATTAAAAACTGCGAATAAAAATTAGAGTGATGTTGTTAGGTTAACGTAATCCATTTGGTTGTTGTGTCATAAAATAAAATTATTTCTGGATAAAATTCAGTTAAATTTCTATGTTATGTGAGGCTTAGGGAGTTCAATTAAAATAATATATTAGTATTTAAAATAAATAATAGTTTTTCTTAAATACATAATAATAAAACTCATATCTTTTTGCTTTGCAATGCAAGTCTGTTTCAAAAGCGAGACTTAACATATTTTTCATTAGTCCAAAAAAAAAAAAGAGATACAATTTTAATAACCTAACAAAACTTATCATTCAAGACTTAGTCTTCTAGTTATTCATACAAAATTTTATTCATTTAACTGTGCGAATTTAGATCGCAGTTCCGCGCCTAAACGATATTTGTATTTTTAAACGTAACGAATAAACTACATCGTTCTCTCTTTAAGAATACACAGTAAATAATTGAACGATTGGAACGAAATGAATTGATTTAAAACACAGTAAATAATTGCTTAAAAAATATTATTCTTCGGATTCTACATTTTCAACTGTGTTACAAACTACCCACTTAGCAAAACGAAATTATTTAACATTAGATCGATGCAGTATAATAACTGCCGTGCTAAAAAACGCTAGACTTCTGAATCCTATTTGCTAATATTATAAATAATATTGTACAAGATTAAATAAAATTCCATCTAACATTCGAATGTTTTAAATTATCATCTGTGTCATTACTTTTGGTTCGGAGCTATTATTTTTATGAAAGGGCACCTCATAATATTAATAAATAAATATTTATGAAAGAAAAGAATAAAAACTATTTCACAAAGTATATTTTTTTTACCCGTAGAATTTTATGTCAGAAAACGTAAGATAAATTACTGAAAGCCAATTCGAATCGCGAACGATTAACTGGAAACCTTTTTCCTTAACTGTTGTCAAGATAAGGAGCTAAGATAGTTCACATCGTTCACTGCTCCTCATTATTTCATGAAATCTTTTTTTAAAAGTAATTTAAAGATACCAAGATTGCTTGCAAACGTAGTTGCAAGTAAACAAGGCAGTTTCTGGAACTTTTGGATGCATCAAATGGTTGTAAAGACATGGAAAGCCTTTCTTTTATTATTTAAAAACAACAATAAATGAAGTGAAAGTACTAAATCCAAATATTGCTTTTGGGAATAAGGAATAAAAATTTATCTTTATCAATCAAATAAAAATACAAATACGTATTTTTTTTCTTGTATTTTACCTTTTTTTGATAAACACAAAATGTTCATATCAAGCAATGAAGTTAAAAATATATTTCCATATTGACTTCATAATTGGATGAAAGTTTATTCTATAGCGTGTTTGTCTTAGAATAAAATAATTATGTAGTTAAATAGCTATAGTATTTGTCATGATTTTTTTGAATCTTAATATTTGCTGACTCAAGAATTTGAAAATTCAGAAAAAAAGTGCAATAATTTATTCTGCAACTTTGTAATACATTTTCAGAATTTTTGAAAATGGGGATTGGAAGGTATGCTATGTGCATTGATAAATCTGTCTAACTTTTAAAGTCGGAAAACTTTCATAGAAGTACTTAAGTGTAATGAAAACAGCTGAATGTAATTAAAATTTCGTTAGTTTTTACCGATTTTTATTTTTAGTGTGATACAAAACAAAAATTGTTTTTTTTTAATGCAAAAATATCAGAAATATTTACTCTTATATTGTAAATATAAGTCTTCGGTGTTTATACACTCCTTAATTTTTTTCCCTCGCATTTCTCTCAAATTTTTTTTCTTTATTCTCCACCTTTTTTTTTTTTTTTTTTTTTTTTTTTTTTTTTTTTNTTTTTTTTTTTTTTTTTTTTTTGCTCGTTGCATCTGTTATCTTCTCTCAAATATGATAAAGGTCACTATTCATTGTTCTTATAAATAGATTTGTCATAAAATGTTTTCTAATGGTTGAATTGCATCGAAGTATAAGTATATGATATCTGATGCATTTTGTTTTTAATTTTGATGTTAAACATAATGCTTGTGAGCTTTTATAGTATCAGTATTAAGTTTATTATTTTAATTTTAAATTATTCAGTTGAAATTAGAGATAAGAAATGTATATATTTTTATCTTCATCGTGTTTAAAATAATACAGTAGTAAAAATATTAATAATAGTAAAAAATTTCTTTGTCTAACTTTAATAATAAAAATAAAAAAAATCAAATCAAAGAAATAACAGAATCTTGTTTAAATTTTTATCTGAAAGCTCCGCGGATTGCGAACACATGCTGCCGATTAATCGTTTTTGAACGGTTTTCGGACTAACAAGGCAAGAAAACTTGATTCAGTTTGCTCTAAATTGTGATTGTTAAAATTTTATTTCTTGAATAAAAGCCCTTATATAAGTATATTTATTTTAGCTTTTCAAACAAAATTATTTTGTTGTAAAGCATTAGAAATTCTCCATGAAAACAAGCAGGCGTTACGCAAAAATATCATTAAAAATCCTCCTTTATGAAAGAATTAGGGTTAAATAAATATAATCCTACACATTTCATGGGCAATGTCTTCACAAATATACTGTTGTTGACGTATGCCTGTCTAGGCAGAAGGAGTGCGATTGTTCTTGTTTTCCAGTGGCGCCATCTATTGCCAAGAATTCTGCCACACCATACGTCGCACCCGTTTATAGGGCGGATCCATTTATTCATCCACAGATCGTAATTTTGACCTGAAACAGAGAACGATCGATCTCCAATGCAGTACTCCCATGATTTGTTATGGGAACATGGAGGACTTTTGCGACTCGGCAGATTTAACGTGTATCAGTCATTTTACTACACGGGAAGTCTTCGGCCCGCGGCGTTCGAACCTACGAACTCTCGGACATGGGCCCAGTGCCCTACCGTCCAGTCTTTCCCGGTCCCCACAAATATACTAAAAAAATATAAAGATTAAGCAAAACAGTAAGAGAGAGCGGAACGTATAAACTTTAAAGCTCATATGCTCAAATAAAATGTTACTTATCTGAAGCTCATATGCTCAAATTCAGTAAAATGTTACTTATCTGAAGCTCAAATTCAGTAAAATGTTACTTATCTGATTCTTCCACTAAGCTCTTCTTATGTGCAAAGTGCTTAATATATTTTATAACGTTTTTCAGATACTTTTTACTCGTTGAAAAAAAAAACATCAAACTGCTTTAAAAGTGAGTATGAAATTGCTAGTTGTTTATTTAAATAGTTGGCTTTTGATAAATTTGTATACATATACACCAGTAAAAAAAATTTAAATGTCACTACTTGGTTTTGTTAATGGTTTTCTTTTTTCTTCTAAATAATGATACAAATTTAAATTATTGTGCTTTGTCTATTTTTGCGCAACAATTATTTTCTACAACTTTTGGAGACCTCTGCTCGAAAATCTCCGTAGTTGCTTCTCATTCTTCATTATATATTTTTTTCTTAACAATAGATAAAAATAAAAATCGAAATTTGTGAGCAACGGCAAATTTTTAGATTATATATTTATTCTGCAAACCTGAAAGCAGTTTATCAGAAATAGTAATGTAATGGGAAAATTTTCTTTGTTTTGTTAAATCGCAGACATTAGAATGTGACTCAATAGGTATATTCATTCACTCAGTCCTTTATTTATAGAGAGTGTTTCGTATTCATCACCCATAATGTGCATATATTTTTAGAATTATTGTCAAAAGCGAAGTAAAAAAATAGACATAGGTGTAAAAAGTTGCTAGCTGATATTTAATTGAAAAAAAAAGAAAGAAAAACGCTTGTGAAATCTGAGAACACTTCATTGATTAAGGCAAGTGAAAAACAAAACATTAAAACAAACCTGTTTAATAGTTGGTTGACACCTATAATTTGCTGTTTTCTCTTTTATCACGCAAATAAACATGTTTTAATGCAATAAATCCCATTTGTTTTAACAAAGATTCATCATGTTTCAGCGATGTTTTTCATTATAGTTCATACATTAACTCTTAAGCTCCAATTCATACATTTTTTGCACTATTTTTTGACGAAAAGAGTAAAACTGTGTGTTATGGGCAGCGACTATGGAACACCTTGTCTGGTTAATTATTTCGAATTTTTAACTCTACTTTTTTAATAACTGAACCAAAAGATTAATTTTAAAAATAATTGCAATAAAAAATATCGAGCATTTAAAAAAAAAACACTTTGAAAGATAAATTCTAATTTCGAAGCTAGCGATTCATAAAATCGAGGTAAAAAGATCCCACCTAGATATTTAGATTCAGTTTTGAAAATTGAATCTAAAATAAACTATCATCTATCAAATAATCTTTGATTCGAATATATAGTTCTCTTCTTTTAGTTGAAAAGGATTTAGCTCTAAATCGTTCAAGCAGTTCAAACTGATATACATTTTCAGTTAAATTAGCACAGATGAAAATGTTGGTATAGAATGCGAACTCTGCTTTTGTACAACTTATATTCCACCTCCAACATCTATTTTTAACTTCCATTTTTCATTGAATTGATGTAACTAGCATTAGAAATTTGTTTACAGTTTTAGATTCTAAAAGTATAGATAAGTAAAGAATAGAAGGTAAAAAGAATTTTGTTTACGGCCTTTCATGCACTCTTGGTGTTTCTTGGAATTTTGTACTTCCCAAAATCTTTCAAAATCTAGCTCCTTTAATGTTTTCCTTTTAGAAAGGTTGTATGCTTTTGAGGTAAAATATTATATATAGATGTTATAAAGAAATCCCCACATTCTATACTTATATAAAAAAAGTTTGTTTACTTTGTTACCTTTGTTGTTTACCTTTTTAGCCTCCTCAAATAATGGACAAAGGAGTACTTGAACGTTTTTTTTTAAATTATTTTTTAAACCAATCCTTTTATCAAGGATTGGTTTAAAAAGTTGGGTAATGATGAAGAGGTAAGTGAAATGCCTTACACTGAATTTTTCAAACTTTGTTGTTGAAATTTAGGAGCATTTCGAACAAAGAAAAATAATTAATTTAACCGTTACATTTGTTCTGTGAAGCAATCAAAGGAGAAAGCTCTAAAGCACGAACAATTGAATATATATTTTGACTGTATATTTTTCATATCCTGCAACAAAGCGCAGTTATTTTATACAAAAAAGACCTACAATTTTGTTTTTAAATTATAGTAGTCAGGGTATGTTTGCTAACTATTTTAGGTCAATTAAATGGAAAACATGAAATGCTATTTTCAATGAAAAATGTAAGATAAAGAAACATAAATTACAGTACTTTAATATATTAATTAATAAATAAGAGAATAATAATTAGCTTAAAATAATGAGAGCTTCTCATGTGGGAACTTTTCTGAGAATAACTGTTTGAGGAAACATCAATATTATTTGTGTGGCGAAGTACCATTTGGGTTCTATTTCAATTTACTTTTCGATTTAAATTTAATTATAATTCTCAAATTTGTTTAATAAATCTATTTAAAGACAAATTTAAGTGCTTTTCAAGTTATGACTCAGATATTGTTTCTGTTACACATTCAGACTGATTTGTTATCGATTTTTATTTAAAAATAGCATTGTATAGAGAAATACTTATAAATAAAAAATTTAAAAAAACTATATATGCATCTTTTGAAGTGCTAACTACTAAATTTGATAAATTCATTTATCTGATAACAAATAAGAAAATTTTTATTTTAACTCCTATACCTTTCTTTCAGTGGTAAAAAAAATCTGCGGAATAAAATAAACGCGACTTTAAAAGATAAAATAACAAAAGAATAAATACTTCACAGATCTACATTTCAAATGTGGTTATTTTGTAACCAAAGCTAAATTTAGTTTATTTTAAATCCTCTTTTACCAAACTGAAACACAACTTGGTCTTAAATGAAAGACGAACTGCTATATAATATAAAGACCTTTCTTCATGTTTCAGTTCTCACGAGAAAGGAATTTGCATTCGCGCTTCTACGAATTAGAAATACAAGACAAGCAACAAATCGCGTTTCAACTCTTAACTTTAGTGCTCTGCTTCAATCGAAGGATTATTGGTAAACTTTTTTTTTTCAAGAAAAAATATTGCTATTCCTGCTGAAAAAATAAAACAAATGAATGCAATCGCGATTGGTGCTGTGCTTTAAAAATGCAATGACTTCTAAGATTTTTTTGATTGAAATACATTAGAAGTTGAAGTTATAATTTTAAAAAGTGACGTGCTATTGCCAGTCCCGTAACTTTGCCAGTCGGTGTATGCATTTTTGGGGGAACCAAAACAATATATTAAAAAATGCAGTACTTAATATTTTTTTATTCAAGATAATTTGATAATATAATAATTATTACATACATAATTTTGAAAAGTGTATACTCAATAATACTAGACATTTATTTTGGACATTTCATCATCAGGAAAATTCTTTTCAATAGTGTTGAAAGATATAAAAAAAATTTATGACTTTAAGACTTTACGTGCCGTTCGATAAATTTGGGCAGATTTTATAACCTAGAATTTGTTTTATATGCACAAGTTTTCTTCAAAGCAAAATATATTTCATGACAAGAGCAAATAATG
Source organism: Parasteatoda tepidariorum (assembly GCF_043381705.1). Classification (NCBI taxonomy): domain Eukaryota; kingdom Metazoa; phylum Arthropoda; class Arachnida; order Araneae; family Theridiidae; genus Parasteatoda; species Parasteatoda tepidariorum. The sequence goes on along the minus strand of NC_092210.1, from coordinate 71,916,831 downwards.
TTTTATTGAGTTTTGCGTTTTAATCGTGTTCAAAAGCATTGAGGTTTCTTGATATATATTTTAAAAGCAACGTGTTCTAGAGAATCTGAAAAATAATTGATTCTCTATATTAAAATTTCATTTCATTTCTTAAATTTGCTATCACTTCAGGCATGTAAGTGTCAAAAATGTATCTGGAAAGCACCCAAGTTCCTACATTAAAAGTGCGTAAGTTTTTTAATCATTTTACTGCTTTTTGTTGCATCATTTTACTACGTCATATGTATATATCCATTAAATCATGATTTCATCATTTTTTGTCATATTACAATTTATTTTCATAAAAATTTTACTTGATTCAGTTCAAATTTTGCTGACGTTGTCATAAAAATGGGTTTGTTTCCTTACTTTTGAGCAGGTGGGAAGAGCGATTTATATAAAAATAAATAGATAAACAACGAAAAAAATCTGTTAAAATTATAATAGAATGAAATATTTAATAAATACACAAATCAATGCTTAAAAGTTATAATAACTAAAGCCATTTTCTGTCAAATTAGAAATGCACTATTTCTTCTTCCTTAAATAAGAATTTTTGGAATATTTCCTTGAAATAATTCCTTTTACGTAAAAACAAAATGTATGTCTATATGTACAATATATATATACTACAATTTCTAAGTAATTTAAAATACGAATAAGTTCTCACAGAAATCAAAAAAAAAGAAGAAAAAAAGAAAGAAATATAACGCATTGCTTCGTCAAGGAGACAAATATTTGAAGAATACTTTAATTCACAGATTAAGAACCATGTTTTTCTTTTTAAATTCTATTTTAATGGAGTGCTGATGCTTTGATAAAAATAATTTTATTTCGCTCAGAGTTTTACTATTTCTTTTGATACTTTGTTGAAAAGCGTTTAGAGAACATTTTTTATAGCCAGAAAGAATTAGATTCTGTTAAGTGATTTTAACTAGTAAAAAAGATCTGAGGAATTTTGTTATTTGAAACGAAATGGCAGAATCAAGCAATTATTTTTCTTCTCGAATGTGCTTCAGTTTTTGCTCCCTATTATAATTATCTTTTCTGCGTATATATCTCAGAATGCTCATAACGCCGGCATAGGAAACTATTTAAGAACTTTTGTAATATTTGAAGTTATTTTCTCTTTTGAATTCTAATATAAACAATGATTTAAAAATATGGAGTTGTAAAAAAATATTTTATTTAGAAAAATAATCTTAAAATTTTAAGAAAACCAAGTTTTAATTAAAAAATAAAACCAAAATTTTGTTTTGAAAACGTTAAGATTCTCCGCCCACGTTTACTTCAATCCTCAACGTGCATGAGTGATTCGCAATTATCTTCGCTTCGCTCTTTGTGAAACAGAAATTGTTTTGAAAAACAAAAAATTATTCTGTTTCATATATTTTATTCTTTTTATGCTTCTGATGCATTAACATACTAAACTCCAAACTAAACTCATTGGCGCGAAAGCCCGTGGTGGACAAAAGCCTACATTCCCCTCCTTAATTATTTTTTTAAAATTAAAGTAAGAAAACAACTATTAAGAATATTTGAGGAGCACTTTTTGAGAGAATTTAACCAGCCTCCAAATTAATAGGGGAGAGTGGGGTCAATTGTAACTTTTTTTACTTAACTATTTTTAACTAACAAAAAATCCTGTATATTATTAGTATTAATTGACAGACGAGTAAAGTAGACTATCCTCTACTAGAAAAAAAAATAAATACCTTGTCTTAAATGTTATTTGACATTTTAGGAGTAAAAATAATAATGAGTAGAGACCTAAAGGGATAAACTTTTAACTTTAAGGGTTTAAAAATTTTAATTTATGCTGTGAAAGGTGACAAAGAAAATAATGCACATGCAACATAATATAAATGATATAGGAAACTATTGGTAGCTTTTAAAGAGTTCAATGGTTTGTAAGCGTAAGATTATTTATTTTCAGCTGTTACAATCGTCCCTTTACTTACTCACTTTTGTTACAATCGTCCCCAAGACGCCATTTCAGCTTCATTTGTTAAAAACAATGCTAGTTAATTAACAAAACTAATCTTTTTTTTTGAAATGTTAATTAAGGTGTCCACTTACATATTCGGTTAATAATTTTTATTTGTTTAAACAAAATTACTTTGTTACAATATAATATTCTAATACCAAAAAAA
>NC_092210.1:71902394-71914456 GCF_043381705.1 Parasteatoda tepidariorum | reverse complement strand
ATTTCTTTTTTATTTATTTATTTTTTTTTGTAGTTCGTGAAAATCCGATCATTAGAACGAAAGTTATTCAGGGTGATTCGTTTTTTTTTGCGGACTGTACATGTAGATTTATTAAATGCACCTTGTGCGCCACCTAGGACCCAAATCTAGAACCCGACACTCGAAATTTTTGCTCTGTTACATTCGTACCCTGTTACAATTGACCCTACTCTCCCCTATACATGGAGTAAAAATCTCTCTAGTTTAAGAAACGGTATCAGTATTCTAAGAATTGATCTAATTATGAATAGATATAATTTTTTTTAATATTATGTTTTATACATAAAAAAACTTACTTCCGGTACCTTCCATACTTTTTAAGACTTCACTACACTGCAAAAAAAGAAGAAGAAAAAAAAATCCCGTTAAACTTACGGTTTTTAACAGGCAACTGGGTTGGTTGTGCAAAACCGTAAAATTTATGAAGTAAATCCGTAGCCTCAATGTTTGTTTTTTTTCCATACAAAAATCATTTATTTCCCCCAAAATTACCAAGAAGATCAGTAATCAGACTGGTTTTTTGGCGTTACAAAACAAGTTTTTGCAATAAAAATAAAACTGTTGTCTCAACAGACTTTTACCGTAATAACTATTCGTATCGAAAAGAAATATTATTCAGTTTATATAATAGTATTTTATATTTTTTTCGTCTATAAACAATATACATAAGGAGTAAAAGGAGTGGTAACATTCGACTTCAGAACCCGGCAGAGTTCTACATGTTCTATGTCCATAAATGCTGTTTTTTTTTTTTTTTTTTTTTTTTTTTTTTTTTTTTTTTTTTTTTTTTTTTTTTNTTTTTTTTTTTTTTTTTTTTTTTTAAACTGAAATGAAATAGGTCACACAGAAAGAAAAAAAAACAATAAGTATTCATGAAAAAAACTAATTCCATCCATTAAAATTTACATTAGATTTCAGCTGAAATATTTATTTAAAAAAATAACAACGATTTTCTGACAAATATTTGACCTTACAAATGCAGCTTTCTATCGAATTAATTATTGTGTAGCAATTGAAAAATTGAAGATAGAAATAATAATAAAAAAAAAAGGTAGCCAAAACTAACGAGGAAGTGTGGCTTTTCCTTATATCAGAATTGACTGAAGCGCATTTGTGATTCCCGTTAGACAGGATAAAACCGTAAATTTCAATTTTTAAAGAAAAATATTTGACCAAAAAAAGAAAGAAAAAAAATCAACTGATAATTAAATAAATAAAAATATATAGAATTGTATGCGTATTTGACATACCTTTGATCATTCACAGCATTGTATCTAGGGCAGGGTAAAGATATCTGCAAAAGGTGCAGTTGAGAGCTGTGGTGGCTCAGAAGATAGAGCTCTCGTCTCTCAATGAGGTGGCTAGGTTCGATTCCCAGCGGTTGGTTATCAATACGAATTCCTCATCCGGTTCGCACCGATCACTGTGTTGAAGTAAAATATCCTCAGTGGTAAACAGATCATGGGTTAGAGTCTCCTTGCCATCAGGCTAACCGTGGGAGGTTTCCCTATTTTTCCTCTTCATGTAACGCATATGCTGATTTGTTTCATCAGAATGTTCTCCACTAAGGTAAATTTATCCTAATACTTTACCATTTTGAAACCGTTCATTTGGTAATTTTACCGCTAGCTATGGTAGCTATTTGATAATTTTACCGCTAGCTATTTGGTAGATTTACCGGAAATTTTGGTTTTAAAAATTATATTCCTTGTAACGATTCATTTTGTAACAAATACAGAATTGAAAAGTAAATTTGACAAAATAAATGGTTTTCATGCCATACTTTAAGGCATCAAAATAAAATTACAGAAGTGTTTATCAGAACTGTCACTGATTTTACCACTTATTAGGTAATTTTAATCTTTTTATTTATTGTTGCACATCCATGGTACACTTTGATTCATAATCGGCTACCTTTATGCTACTTTTCGTTCTTGTAAAAAGATGAGACTTCTGTAAAAAATAATTATTAAAAAAACATTACAATTCCAGTAGTATTATATTTATTTATTGTTACACTTGCATATGCAGGCTTGTGTGCTCATTACAAAGCTCAATTTATCCCAAGTTATATGTTTGTGATCTCTTTATCTTTCGTTCTATCTTTATTTCGACTGCACAAATGTATAAAAGCCGAGCTTTGTAATGAACACACTAGCCTGTGTATGCGTGCGTAACAATAAATAAATAAATATGATTAAAATGTTACATCCAGGATTGTGGTGAGATTCGAATCCACTACATTTCAAAATGTTAGAACAAATATAATGCGTGACAATTGAGCTACTGATTTAGTTAGCCTTGTCGTGGCTTTTTGAAAATGCAAATTTTTTATAGTTTTTAAAGTTGGTAGATGTAGGTAGGTACTTTATTTAAGTTACACTAGAACTGCACAGTGGGCTATAGGCGACGGTCTGGGAGACATCTCTAAGGATGATCCGAAGACGTGCCATCAAAATTTTTGAGGTCATTTTCTCAATTTAGACATAGATAGGAAGGGGAAGAAAATTATCTCCCGCTCCCCGTTCCCATGATACTGCTCACCGACTGACTGCAGGACTTTTAATTTCCACAGATTTTAGGAGCACGAATATCGCATGCACTCTGTTGGTCTTAGCAGAGTCGAGGATCGAACCCCGGTCTTCTGGACCGGAATCCAATACTGTAACCACTGGGCTACCATGGCCCTGGTATATGCTAACTTTTAGTTTACACCAAAAAAAATTAACTAATAATAAACAAAGTTAGCAAAAGTTTACTAAATAAATTCGTATGTTATCAAATGGAACATTTTAGCGTCATCTCAAACTATACTACTATTGTTAAAATTACTGACTTTTTCTTAAAATTACCAAATTTTATCATATTTACTACCAAGCAGTATGGTAATAAAAACCATATTACACCATATAACCACCGACAGTTTAACAAATGCCATTACTAAAGCGCTTCGGCAAAAATTGCCATGTTTTTTGGTGTTCTCATTGAATCAGAAACACGGTAAATTTTATTCTATTTGGGTAGTTTTTATCATACTTTTTTCTCAGTGTGTTAAAATAATAGCGCGGTTTCGTATATTGCATTTTTGTTTACGTATTAAAACACTAAATTGTTTTTTTTTTTTCAAACTATTCTGCGCATTAAAATATAACTTATTTACATTAAAATATATAAAATAACAGTTCTATGTAAGCTTTATATTCTTATTTTCATTTAAATGATTCTAGACCTATTGAAAGACCTGTTTACTAGACCTGTTTCATTGGCTCAATTACTGTCCTAAATCGGAAATTTTGGTTTGAAAAAAAAATTTAAGGTACTAATTGAAAATTTAATTTTTTTGCTATATCTTATGATAATTCCTGTCATTAGACAGAATTGCAAATTTAATTACAATATTTTAATGTTAATTAAATATAAACTTAATTGTTTTCAGGGCTTGACTTTTAGATCTGTGTTATGCTTTTTGAGAACTGCCCATATGCAAATAAAAGTCATTGAAGAGGGATGACTCTTCATTTAAACTTTATTACTGCCAATGGAAACGAGGAATCCAATATACGAGAATTCTTGTTTCAATTTAGCCTTTAATTTAACAGCGACAATGAGAACAGCGAATTGCTATTTCTATACTTTTGGGTCTGATTGCGACCACTCCCTTTTTGTAGCTAACTCCTTCCTATCCGAATTTCTGCAAGGAAGTTGCATTCACTTGTTTAAAAATATTTCATTTACGAACGAGCATGAGTGAGAAAGCAGTAATTTGTTACACAGTGGTGCATATTATGACAACAACAGAACTTGAACAATAGACTTTGAAACAGAAGAGTAAATAGATTTTAAATTCTTATGAAATTTCGAATTTATATTACTAGTTGCATACCCGTTCTTCGTAGGGTGGAAAACAAAATTTAATTATTCAATAAATTTAAATTAATCAACATTACGTAATTATATATAAAACTGAAATGCATCCACAATTATAAAATTTGAAATGATCCCATTATCATCCTCATAGTTAGCCAGACAGCCCAATGTGGGTTAATGCCTTCCTCTGAAGATTTCTCCATAGCGACTTCCGATTTACCTCTGATCTCCAATTCGTTTCTTTAATTGCAAGAAAATCAGACTGCACTGAGTCAGCCTATCTCGACCGAGGCTTTTCCCGCTTTCTTGTTCCAGTGGGTCTAAAAAGCAATATCTTTTTTTATTGTATTGTCCTCACTCATTCGAATCTCGTGGGCCATCCAATTTATTCTATTTATTTTTATGTATTTAATAATACCGGGTTGCTTATAAATCTTGTTCAGTTCAAAGTTAAATCTCCTTCTCCAGTTATTGTTTCCATTTACACCACCAAGTATACTCCGCAAAATCTTTCTCTCAAATATTGTGGTACAATTTTCCTCCAGTTTTGTCATTGTCAACGTTTCAGAAGCATATGTTAAGACCGGCTTAACAAACGTTTTGCAAATTAAGAACTTTGTTTTTCTAGAAAGAAACCTAGATTTAATGAATCTTCTCAACCCATAGACAGCCCAATTTGGCAGATAGAGTCGGGTTTTTTTAAAATTAAGGTGACACTCTGTTATCAATAGTAATAATTGATCCTAAGTAAGAAAACTCCTTACTGTTTCAAATCTATAATAATCTATTTCAAGATAGGGGTCTGGGACTCTGCATTTATAACTAAGCCCATTTACCTTGCAATCACTTCAAAGGCAAGAAATGCCTCTTTCAGGGCAGAAAGGGAAAAAGCAATTATACATCAACATCATCAGTAAATGCAAATAGTTGAACTGATCTAGTAAAAATGTTAAAACTGGTATTGATGTTTGAATTACGAAAAACTCTCTCAAGTGCGATATTAAAAAGAAGACAGAAGAGAGAATCTCCTTGTCGAACAACTTCTGACAGATATTTAGCATTTCTGTATAAGCTACTTATTAATAAAATTTTAATCAAAATTATCAAATTTTGTTTCAAAATTTTGTTTTATCAGTTATTTGCAATTCTATTTTAACGTTCATAGCATTAGTAATAGAAGGAAAACAGTTGGTGAGCGTCTTTTCTCAAAATCAAATGTGAGACACTTACATTGTTTCTTCAATTGCACAGCAGTATAGGTATTTANTAACTCCTTCCTATCCGAATTTCTGCAAGGAAGTTGCATTCACTTGTTTAAAAATATTTCATTTACGAACGAGCATGAGTGAGAAAGCAGTAATTTGTTACACAGTGGTGCATATTATGACAACAACAGAACTTGAACAATAGACTTTGAAACAGAAGAGTAAATAGATTTTAAATTTTTATGAAATTTCGAATTTATATTACTAGTTGCATACCCGTTCTTCGTAGGGTGGAAAACAAAATTTAATTATTCAATAAATTTAAATTAATCAACATTACGTAATTATATATAAAACTGAAATGCATCCACAATTATAAAATTTGAAATGATCCCATTATCATCCTCATAGTTAGCCAGACAGCCCAATGTGGGTCAATGCCTTCCTCTGAAGATTTCTCCATAGTGACTTCCGATTTACCTTTGATCTCCAATTCCTTTCATTAATTGCAAGAAAATCAGACTGCACCGAGTCAGCCCATCTCGACCGAGGCCTTTCCCGCTTTCTTGTTCCAGTGGGTCTAAAAAGCAATATCTTTTTTTTATTGTATTGTCATCACCCATTCGAATCTCGTGGGCCATCCAATTCATTCTATTTATTTTTATGTTTTAATAACATCGGGTTAGTTATAAATCTTGTTCAGTTCGAAGTTAAATCTCCTTCTCCAGTTACTGTTTTCATTTGCACCACCAAGTATACTCCGCCAAATCTTTCTCCTAAATATTGCGATACAATTTTCCTCCAGTTTTGTCGTTGCCCAAGTTTCAGAAGCATATGTTAAGACCGGCTTGACAAAAGTTTTCTATCCTCTGAGGCATCACGTCTTTAGCCGACCGGCCTGTGTAGGTGGCAGGGAACTTGTCCTTGCATCAGAAAGGTCCTGGGTTCAAATCCCGGGCAAGGCATGGATGTTTCTTTCTCGCTCTCTGTGAGTTCTATGTTCTTTCTCCTTTGTGTGTGAATGTGACTCGCCCTATAAACGGGTTGTGGCTCTGTGAATGGCGTGGCAGAAGTCGAATTCCTGGCCATAGAAGGCGCCACTGAAAAACAGGAACAATCGCACCCCCATTGCCTAAACAGGCATACGACAAAAAAAAAGACAAAAAAATCACGTCTTTAACGAACAAATTACAGTTTTTTCAAGTAAATTAATAGAATGAAAATTTATCTCTGTATATTAAAAAATTGTCAGCACCGTCGCCACTGTTCTGGGCATTCAACTTCACGTTACATTCTGTTTTGATGCGGAAAAACGATAAGATTTAAAATTGCGATGGTTGTGCAGAAAATACAAAAAGGGTACGACAGAACGAAAAAGTTCGAAAATTTATGAGTTCGAAAATTAATAATCGTTACACTTGAGTTAAGAAATACAACACGGCCCTTTCTACAGCTCTCAGAAATCCTACTAGAAAGTTGACTTGCTGTGTTCAAAAGTTATTACCATCATGTGCTTTTTTCGCAATTTTTTCAATAATGCCTATTTTTTTGCGCCGCGATAGAGAGTTCGCCTTCCAATGAGGCGAACCGGGTTCGAATCCCAGTCGATACGAATTCCACATCTGGCTTGCATCGACCACAGTGCTGACGTGAAATATCCTCAGTGGTAGACGGATCGTGGATTAGAGTCCCCTTGCCGTGAGGCTAATCGTGAGAGGTTCTCGTGGTCTACCTCTCGATGTAACGCAAATGCGGGTTAGCTCCATCAAAAAGTCCTCTACGAGGGCAAAATTTCTCCCAATACTCGATCTAGGAGTTCCCTTGTCTTCTGGATAGGGTTCAAAGTTGAACATTAGTAGTAGTAAACCCATAAAATTGGGTCGGCTGTTCAACGACGGTTGCAAAATATAAAATAATGCCTATTTATTCATTGTTTCAACAGTTTCATTTTATACGCTTGCACTTGACTTTACGTCAAAAGTTACAAAAAATGAACAAATTTAATAAAAACAGGAGAGAGTGAGAAAGAATGTTGTCAGATATAAATAATAAAATTTCAAACGAGAATAAAACAGTTCATAATTTGAACTGTTATATGATTAAAGGTTATCCATATTAATTTTCAACGGGTAAAATTTCTTCTTAGTGTCTTAGATGTTCTGCATTAATAAGTTTAAATATTTTAAGTATGATTGATTATTTTTAAAATCTTGTTATCCGTACATTTCATTACAACTAATATATTAACGAAATGTGCTTACATAGAAGAGTGACAGATATTTTAAAGATTAAAAAGAAGTGATTAAAAGATTCAAAAGCTTCTTAGTGATTAAAAAAAAGTTGATGTTTCATTTGAATTTCCTAAAAAACTATACTGCCGTGCAAAAGAAAAGTCAACGTAAACGAGAAAAAATGCAAAATTGAGGTTTTTAGATATTTAGCATTTATGTATGATAAGCTACTTATTGAAAAAGATTTTTTTAAACAAAATTATCAAAATTTGTTTCAAAATTTTGTTTTATCAGTTATTTGAAATTCTATTTTAGCGTTCATAGCATTAGCAATAGAAAGAAAATAATTATTAAGCCACTTTTCGCTAAATCTGTGAGGCACTTACGTTGTTTTCTTCATTTGCACGGCGGTATAGTCATGTTAATTGCTTAAAAATATAAGACAAATTTCATCTAGTTTATATAGTTATAATATAACTTAATTATAAACTTTAACTTAAAAAAACGAATAAAATTTTAAAATTTAATATTTTTTCTAAAATAAAGCTATATGAAAAAAAGAAGAAAAATATGGAAAGTGCACTGTAGAAAAAGTGAAGAAAAGTGCATCGTATCGAAAAGGTAAAAGTTTTTTTAAGGGGGCGTGGAAAAAATTTGTCTTGCAAAGTGGACGAGGAAACAAAAAAAAAAGTTTAAATACTATGATCTATTCTGATTTGATTTTTAAATTAATATCATTGCAAGATAATTAATAACTTTCAATTATATGTAACAATTTTTCTAAAATTTAAATTTGTTTTTAGTGTAATCTTTACCAAAACCTCTTCTCAAAAAAAATTGTTTTAATATATATATATATATATATATATATTGTGATGATCTTGAGGAGTTAAGTTGGTAAAACAAAAATGAAAGCAAACAGTGTATTTAACACTAGAAAGACAAACTTAGTATATACCCATCTGGCCCAGTCAAAATGACAATTAACAGTCATATAACAAGTTATTAGTAAATATTAACAATAAAAAAAAATATATGTTGTGCAAACAGTCACGAAATTTTAAGAAATTGTGTAATTGTATACATCATTGTTTTTCTAATTGAAATTAAAAAGCAATCAAAATGACTTCCTTGGGCAATCTAGTCTTAAAAAGAAGAAAAAAGGAAAATAAGGATATGAAGTACGATGGTCGTTATAGACATAGTAACTAATAATCCTCTACATAAGTAATATAAATTTTATACATTTACCTTACTATTGAACCTTTTGAAATTTAAATAAAATGTGTATTATTTCCTTTTGGGAATTGAATCTTGCACTGACGTACGGGACAATATGTATCTTTTTAAGAAGCACTGAACTTTTGATTCCTTTGAGAAGTACTAAATTATATTTGACTTTTTAAGAAGTATTAAACTGCATATAGTTTTTCGTTAATGAGAAATATATATCGTGTAGTNGTCATATTATTACTAGTGATTAACACCTTAAATACGTAATTCGAGCTGTGTACAATTTCTTCTTATGTGCAATTCGATCTGTGCCTATATTATATAATTCCAAATGGAATAAAAGACACTCAGGTAAGTTCTTTTTGACGAAGAATATTTGATTAAAAGGAGGTATTTTAGTTTCATATTTTCGAAAATAAGATAGTTTGAGGAAAAGATCAAATTTTAATTAATGAGTGTCAGGAAAGCAGTTGCCATCAACGAAGTGCGACTTATCGAAGAAAAAAATTAAAGTCAAATAGAAAAATGAATAATCAAATTAAAAAATTTTTGGTGAAAGTATTAAATACAGAATGTTACAAACTTAAAATAAGCCATTAAGGCAGTAAAACTTTTATGTTACATGAATTACCAGCAGCAAAAAGAACATATATTTTCAGAATTCGTTTTTCCCTTATCTGCGTTTACGCAATATGAAGATAACGTTTATTAAGAAGAAGTTTAGTGAATGAAAAGTTATGGGTCATTCTCCCAAAAAGGTGATTTTTTAAGTCCCTTAGTAATAAATATTAGGAAATACAGCAAATTTCTTAATATTTTTCTTCATCCTTTTTCGTAAAGTTCTAACTAACCAATCATATGCATTTCTGCTAAACGTATTTAATATTTCATTCTTATTTTTTAATACACATAACTTCAAAATCCCCTCCGTGGACGTCCCTACCTCTGTGACATAAAATAATTTTTAATGGCTGTTAAACAATTTAAATATTATTTTAATGATTTTTGTAGTTTTAACTAGTTAAATGTTTATAGTAACTTTTTATTTAATATTTTTAAAAAAAAAAATTTTTATAAAATAAATGACTAGTGAACTTTGTCCATCAAAATGTCTCCCATGGACAATTAATATAGTTCGGTAAATATGCAATAAAGGGCAGCATATGCGAAATCCCTATAAGACAGCTGCTGGGAAAGGTCATCATTCTATTTTCTAATGTTAACTATCAGTTGTTTTTGTTCTCTTTGGTGTCAGTTTCGGATTGTTGTGTTCAACTGGGGTTTGGCAAGGTTCTCAATGTATACTCCGTGGACATCATTAAGAAGGTAAGAGAAAATTATTTTATTTTTGATAGATTGCAAAAATAGTATATTTAATAAAAAGAACTGCGCCATTTATGTAACTTTAAAATCAAAAATCAAAAAAATTCAAGAACTAGTTTTTGTCTCCTCCGTGGACTTGTTAAGTCAATGGAAGAGACAATGTGTCAGTTAACCATAATACAATTCAATAATTAAAAATCTATTTTCTTTTAATTGATATTTTTTAAAATGGAACAAATGTGTTAATTTGTTTGCATTTTTAAAGAAAATCAATTAGTTTAAAAATGCATGTTTCCTTTCATAGCAGCATGATTAATCGGAAGTAGCTCTATCTCTAATAATGAAATATTTTACTATTTCCTTATTAATGTTAAACTCATATCAGTTGAACCCAATAATTAATGAATTAGTCTTCATTGACATTTTATATTTTATAGCATAAAATGTCTCCTCCGTTGAGTATTACATCCCCTCCGTGGACAAGACAGAATTTAAAATATTTTAAATCTTGTAAAAAAATAAAATAGAAAACTTGACCATTATTATGAGGACATATAACAAAAATAAATAAAGGCATTTATCTAATTTTTATCACTGGCTTAATTACTTTAATTTATGAAATTTTTTTAGTCCATTTATACCTTTTCAGTGAGAATGACCCTTATCAAATATCTGAAATCAATAAACTGGGAAATATGTAATGCCTGTCATGATATAGCAGGCAGCGTAGAATTTGATATCAAAATGATCGCACTAAGAAATTAAAGAACACTGTTCTAAACATATTATTGTCATTATCGTGAAATAATATTAAGTGTCATATTATTACTGATACTTGATATCATTTGCCTATATTTTTCTTGCGTAATATTGGTTCCATCTTTGACAATTTCCAACCATTAATGCCTAATGATTGTTCATAACGAGGGATCTAAAAATTAGATATGAGAAAAACAGTCTTTTGAGTAATTCAGCATAAATGTTTGTTACATAAACTCTACTTTTACTTATAATCAATAGAAGCATGTCTCAAACGCTTGGTTGATGATTTTTTTGTCCAGTCTAAAAATGAGATTAAGCTATGATAAGAATAGAAAAGTAAGCTTTCATTTTTAGTAATTTATTTACTTGTTCATTTATTTACTTATAATTTATTTACTTATTCATTTTTTAGTGTTTCATTTGAAACAAAAAGCGTAAAGTTTCCAAGAAAATATGGAAAATAAAGGTGAGAAGCAAAATTATAAAAACTGCAGTAGACGAGAGTAGGAAATAAATAAATAAAAATTAAAAAAAAGTGCATGAAAAACCTCCGTGGTCAAAAAGGGAGAATCAGGGTGTTTTGACTATATTTATCATAGACATTCCCAATTTTGAGCAGCAAATTTTACATTTATATGCTTACAATTATTTACATTTACAAATAAAACATCATCCTATTACTGGAAATAATGACAGATTATGTCATCTCCAATTAATAACATCTTGCAAATGTGGGCATAATTAGCTTATGATTTGAAATTTTACAGATTAAAGATGATTTTTATTATAGCCTTCGTAGATAAAAAAAGAAGATATTGCTTCAAAAACCCTTGTTCTATTTTTACACAATAAGAGAGAATCATTATTGTCCGAAATTTTGATCATGGATACACTAATTAACTAATTAGAAATATTAACTAACTTAAAAAATCAAACGCTAAAATTACTTTCTCAAAACAAACATAAATTTTTTTCAACAGATTTGGAATTTTGACTAACCAAAAATAAAGCTCAGGGTGAACCAATAAAAAAACCTGGTCCTCGGTTTAAAGAGAAGGGCGGTCGGAAGTTGCACTTCATCATTTCCTGGTAAATTTTTGAACTATTTTAAAAAAACTGTGAAAAACTTTTAAAATTCATCTAGTTTTATATTACTTTAACATTTATAAAGATAATTTCAAGAGCAAAAAAATTAGAAGAATTTTCTTATAGCTTTATTTTCTTTTAGTGAAGAGAGAAAAAAAATTTCATCGCAATATATACAGAATTTTAAATCATTTTCATGAGATTAAGTTAAAGTGAATTGATAAATTAGAATTCCAGTTATGTATTTAACCCCAATTCATCAATTGTTGTAAATTTTAAGAAACACAGATTGAATAATATTTAAGTGTACAATAAA
>NC_092210.1:71847394-71902182 GCF_043381705.1 Parasteatoda tepidariorum | reverse complement strand
GATATTTTAAGGTGATATATATATATATATATATATATATATACAAAAGTTATACAATTAGATACCCTTTCGAGAATTACAATTATGAATGTAATATATTTTAAATATCATGAATTTTTATTGTCAAAATTAAAAGTTTTAAAGCAATCCAAATTATAAGGAAATTTTAATTCAGCTGGTAAGTTTAAATCGTTCAAAGGGAGTACTTGCCGCAGCGTCCTCAATTATCCTCGATTAATAAATATTTATTCAACTTAAACAATTATTTTTCTCCGATTTGTTAAGAAAATCAGACTTGTACTGCTCGAACCAGAACACTTTTATGCATAACAAAATGGATACATATTACGTCAAGTTAATTTTAAAACTAATTTAATTATTTCACTATTTTTTTAGCTGATTCTTTAAGCTTTCAATATTTTTTTCAGGATAAAAAGTATTCTTGTATAAATTTTTGAATTATTCTAAAAATGCTTTTCTGCGTACCTTTACGAATATCTTATAATTTAAACGTTACCTTAAATTACGATTCAGTTACCTTGAATTTTTATTCAGTGTAGCTGGATTATGAAAGATATGATCAAAATTAGGATATTGAAAGGTCTTCCATTGACCTACATTGTGGAATTCTAATCATAGGTTTGTGTTTTCTTCAACCAAAATATTTCAGCACTGCTTTTCATCTACTGACCTTGAATACTGGGAATCATTCTATACAAATTCTAATATTTTAGTTAATGATATTTTTCCGATGTTTGGAACTATATTCGAGTTTAATTTCTAAGTCTTGAACCCTGGAGTACCGACCAATTTCCTCAAATCTGTTTCTTATCACTCTCGCTCTTTCATTATTTATTTCAAACTAGTGTTTAGAACATTTTTTTCTTAGCGCTACGAATTTGTCTTGTCACTTTTCTTCTCCCAGTTTTGTGTTTGGACACTGTATGTCCATTTCTGTACTTTTATTTAAGTTTTATTCATGTTTTTTTATTTTATTCAGTGTAGCTGAATACTAAGCAAAGTCCAACCATGATTTCTTTATATTCCATCTTTCATAAATACTCAAATCAAATTCAATTTAAGTTATATTGTTCGAAATTAAAACGTAAAATGGAAATGCAAATTAACATTTTCTTTTTAAATTATTTTTTGTGTTAGAAATATAATTCTAAATATGTATTTTTTATAAAACACTTCTTTGAACACAGTTTTGAAACGAAGTAAAATGTTTCAAAATCAATACAAAGGAGTTTTTTAAAATTATTTTTCTGTCAAAGGATTTGAATTTTTCTGTGATTGAAGTTGGTGATAAAATATAAATCAAGAAGATAGAGTCAAACATTGCATTGAAATCATCTCCATGTATACTGTTCTTTGATGGGTATTTTTTTCGACTAGTTTTTTTTGTTGATCTTATCAGAATATTTTTCTAATTTGCTCTTTTAGAATTTTTACAGATTTTTTTGTTGTTAAACATTTAAAAAATTTCTTTGATAAAAATATTCATTCTTTACTTTGCTGCAAAGAATTTCCTGGAATTTCTATGTTGATTTAAGTATTTATATCCATGCAAAGTGAATTGATGATTAGATTTTTCCCTTGAAATTTCAAAACAGAAGGAAAAAATAGAACTTCACACACAAATTCTTTTTTCCTTATTAATAGGATTGATACATTTATTTCTATTCTTTAAAATGACACGAGTTTATTTTCAAAATGTTAGAGTAAGGCGGTTAATATAGTGTAGTTTATTGTTCATTTTTTTCGTGCAGTGCTTTGGCAGAAAATAGGGAAAACTAAAAAGTATACATACTTTTTGCTGACCATTATTACGTTATTACGAAAAAAAAATACGTAAATAGAATTAAAATAAAGGTGCCACAACTAAATTACCCAAAAAAGCCAGCTACAACTAAATTACCCAGAGGTATCTTACCTTATCTGGATCTAGTGATAAGAGTTTTCACGTGCTAATAAGCAATACTTGTGATTGGATGGTCAAATTTTTAATATGCTGATTGTGTTAATTTGTGTAGACG
This sequence comes from Parasteatoda tepidariorum, assembly GCF_043381705.1. NCBI lineage: Eukaryota > Metazoa > Arthropoda > Arachnida > Araneae > Theridiidae > Parasteatoda > Parasteatoda tepidariorum. The sequence goes on along the minus strand of NC_092210.1, from coordinate 71,900,143 downwards.
ATATGTTAAGTTATGGAATCAGACACTAAAACTTTTTATGACACTTAATCAGCCATATTTTCATTTATAACCGTCGATAAGCAGCTGGCCTAATTTGGAGTTTACGACTATCAATGTCCAATTCCGTAGCCTTGCAATTTTGAACTCAATTCAGATGAAAAAGGAACTCCTGGATCAAGTATTGGGAGAAATTAGTTTTCGTGGAGGACTTTTTGGTTGAACTGCAGTTGCCTTGCATGGAGAGGAAACTACATTTGTCCATTTCTTTACTTTTATTTGTTCTTTATAATTGTTATTTTCTGTTTTTAAAGTCATGAAAATATTCTAAAAAATATAGAAAACAAATCATCGTTTGAATCGATTGCACGAAATAAATAAATAAACTGTACCTTATCTTGATCTAGTGATAAGAGTTTGCACGTGCTAATAAGCAATACTTGTGACTCGATGGTCACACTTTTAATATGCTGATTGTATTAATTTGTGTGAACGTTATTTCAAGTTATGGAATCAGACACTAAAACTTTTTATGACACTTAATCAGCCATATTTTCATTTATAACCGCCGATGAACAGCTGGCCCAATTTGGAGTTTACAACTATCAATGTTCAATTCCGTAGCCTTGTTATTTTGAACCCAATCCAGATGAAAAAGGAACTCCTGGATCAAGTATTGGGAAGAATTAGTTTTCGTGGAGGACTTTTTGGTTGAACTAACCCGCAGTTGCCTTGCATGGAGAGGAAAAGCACCAGAACCTCTCACGGTTATCCCGACGGCAAGGGGATTCTGACTTATGACCCGTTTACCGCTGAGGATATTTTAAGTCAGCTCTGTGGTTCATGAAATCTGGGTGCAAAATTCGCATCAACCAGCCATTGCTGGGATTCGAACCTGGGACAACTCATTGAGAGGCGAATGCTATAGGAGGTGCAATGTTGAAAATATCGATTCAATAGTTAATCAGGAGAGCGATCTGAAGTAAATAGTCCCTTAATATTAATTTAACTGTCTGTTTGGTTCGCTAAATGCCTGAAACTATTTCAGAGAATCAAAACATTTTGCATTCTGAAACTTAATATTTTTAAGTCATTTAATTACTTATTTTTTAGCATTTCTTCGTAATGTATAACATATCATTACAAAATTTAAACTAAATTTTGCAGAATTTGATCAGAGAGCTTCTCAGAAATAATATTTTTAACAAGTTGCATTTCTGAATTTTTTTTTCTCACGAAATTTCGGATCAATTTAATTAACAGTCTCTTTTATTAATTTCAAATTAGAAATGTTAAAAGGATTTAAAATAATACACATTTATTTTTTTTTAAAAATTCTATTGGTTGCGCATGTTTTCTGGAAAAGATTCTGTAATATGCATGATAAGGAAGGTCATTATAGAACAATATTTTACTAATAAACGAGAAAGTCACAAGAGATGTAAAAGAAAGATAGATAACTAAATTTAAAATATTTATCAATTATATAAAGTTCACTATTAATGCTCGAGAACCACTGAACTAAAATAGCTTCCTCCGGAAATATTAGAATTCGTGACATAAAAAAAATACTTTTTTTCGCTTATTGAAAAACATACATAGCAAACGTTTATGAAGATTAAAAATGAAAAAGCTTAAAAATAGATACAGGAAAATTCTTTTTCTAGTAACTTGCAAAAACCAATTAAAACTTAAGTCATAAGCATGATATTAGATCTATCCTGTTAAAAACTGATATTTAGTGCTTTGTTTACTTATAATAAACTTTACAAAAATATCAATTTATTTAAATGCAAATTAACTTTATTATTCTGAAAACAAAATATAAACTTTCATTATTGTTTTTTCTTTACTGTATTAAATGCTTATCTTATTATTAATAACTTTCTTTAAGAAAAAATACGCATAAATGTTTGCAATCTGATAGTATTCAATCAATAAATTAATTATCTAATGTTACGTTATGTAAAGTTGATCAATAAACTATGTACTTTATCATTTATGTGTTCTTCAGTGGCAATTTTTTTTATTTCGTTTAACACTTTGTAGTCGCATTAAATTTAAACACTGTTTCACGCTGGATTTAAATATTTTAGGTAGACAAACATGCTATGCAGGATAAGAAAGAAAGAATTAATATTTCTTACGAAGACAAATACTGTCAAGCAATTGTAAAGGTGGCGTGAGACTCATTCTTGATTTCGAGAAATGTGAACCATTTTCTTTCTATTGATAATACTAACTGAAAAACTGAAAGCGAAATTTAATTTTGAAAAAGAAAATCTTTTGTAATAAGTAGCTTTTAATACAACAATGTAAAATGCATAAAAAACACATGTTAGAATTTTTAGTCGCTTATGTTGATCTAGATGAAATAGATAATACGTTTAGACATAGTAAAATACTTGAAATTAAAGATTCAGATTCTTGAATTTTACAGATTCTTGAAATTAAAGTGAAGCTGAATATATTCCAGCAATTTTTTAACTGTTACATTTTTATTTACACATTTAAAATTTTTATTTACATTATTTTTATACACCAATTTTTATTTTTTTATAAATTATAATTTAATCTGCTTCATGTTTTGCGTAATATTTTGTAATAGAATTTTATTTTTTTTGTGCTTCAATCTATGATTATTTGCAAGGATTAAGTTCTAATTTTTTCGTCAATCTGCAATATCCAATAAGTATGGAGTTGAGTTATATTTCTTCATGCTTCAGTATCTGATGATTTAGACTCGTGAAGTTTGAATTTTTCCTTGTACTTCAATATTTGATGTTTAATAAGGATGGATTTGTAACATTATCAATTACTTCAATTTGTGGTGATTAATTTGGTTTTCAATTGTTTTAAATTAAGTATATGATACTTAAAAAATGAATTTTCAATATTTTTATACTTCAATAAGTAATGGTTAATAAGGAAGAAGTTTTCAGGCTTTAATGTTCTATTAGGATGGATTTTTCAAATTTTTTCTAATTTAAACAGTGATATTTTTAAAAAAATGGATTTCATTGATGGATTTATAAGGATTACAATGGATTTATAAGGACAGAATTTCAATTTTCTTTGTCTATCATATTTTATAATTATTAAAAAAAATAAAGTTTTAACGTATTTCTACTTCAATTTAAGACATTTATTAAGAATGGAGTATAATTTTTATATATTTTTATTCCTGTAGCACAAAATATGAGGATTTGTGAGAATTGAGATTTTTATTACATCTTCAAGACATGATGATTACTGAGGATGGAATTTAAATTTTTTTTAACATTTCAATATATAATATTTATTGAGAATGCAATTTTATTTTTTAAATGTTTAAATATAAAGGAAATGTTTATTGATGTTAATTGTTATAATACTTCAATAAAATGTTCAAAAGGCATGAAGTTATAATTATTAATATTTTTTTTCTGCCTTTAAGACTGAACCTCCCTAATCTCCCCCTCCCCTTTTGATCTTCTCACAATTATCTTATCCTTTCTCCAGTTCAAGCTGACGTAAATAAGTTTCATTAAATAATTTAAAAATAAAACTCTAGTTCCATTTACAGTTGAGAATGTTTTAAAAGAATTATTTAAGCAACACTGTCAGTACTTAAAATATCATCACAACTTGTACAAGGTAAGTTTAAATAATACAGGTTTGACCAAATCAAAATTTATACTCTTTTCCCAAAACGATTTTATTCCAGATTTACCCCTCTTCCGCCAGATTTGCCCCTATTACCTATTCCAGATTTACTCCAGATTTTATTCCAGACCCCTAAGTGTTATTTTCCCACACGCAGTGATACTTTTCCCGTTAGGGGGCATAAATGTCGAGCAATGATTTTTAAAGACCTATTTCATCACAGTTGTATCTATTTCTCAGATCTTCCGTCAATTGAGCTGATCAGATAGTAAGTAAATCTCTTTTTTTAGTCAAAAACTACCTACAAACAAGCGTAATTAAAAAATTATTGATGTTCGTTTTTGTGTATTCGTTACAGCTCAAATTGAAGTTATTTTTAATGTGAATTGTTAATTGTATTAAATATGTTGTTATACAGCAGTTTTAATTTACTTGCTTACCGAAATTGCATCGTTTCTTTTCTCTATGCAATTCTGTAATTTATATATGTTTTAATAAATGCATACCGTATTTCCTCCGGGGGGGGGGGTAAGGATATGCTAAAAACGTTTTCCAAAAGTATTTCAATTGTATTTATTAATATTTATTTATCAATATTGCTTTATTTGGCGTTAATATTAGTTTTAATGTTTTGTATCAGCATAATTTTATTGGCATTTTTTAAAATTGTCATAATAAAGTTATGACAGTTATGTATTATGAAAATTATGTGATTATGTGTTAAAAAAAGAAATATTTTTATTATGTACAAATCCAACTCGGGTGAATCCGTGACTAAAAATTTTATAACTAACTAACAACCTCCTCCAATATTTAATTATTGATTTTCAATAAAAGTAATTAATTTTTCTAAAATCATCAAATTAAAATGATGCTTTTAAATTCCGGCCTTTTATGAATTATAAACTTTGAATTATCCAGTATAATGCATTATTACCTAACGCAAATCTAGTTTTCGATGAAATAAAATTTCGGTTCTATATTTGAATGTTTTAAAATATTTCCCACTAGACTCTATTTACACTCTATTTACACTTATTACCTATTTTCTAATTTGACAACTCAATTATAAAAATATTTTTAAAATGATTTTTGCAAGATGTTCGTAATTACATGACTTTTCACTTTATATGTTCCTTACTTTATATGCTCCTTACTTTATATGTTCCTTACTTTATATGTTCTCACTTATCACTTTATAACTTTTTTTGTTTACTATGCAGAAAAAAACTGCGTATAATGCACGGATTAAAAGATTTGTTTTAGTCAACAAATAACCAATCAAGAATATATTTGAATTACCGACTTTTTGTGACGTCTCTGGGGTTATAATCAGCTTTTTATTCCAAAAATTAATAAACTTTGAATGTACCAATTTTTTTCACAATTTTTTTAATATATTTTGAACTAACAAAATTATGATAAAATATTTGCTTAGCATTTTGTTTTTATATTTACAAAACAAAAAACGGAATTTTTTATCATTTAACTAATATTTGTTTTATATTGAAAAAATTCTGAATTAAATAGTATTTAAAAAATAGGATGGACTACTTAATGAAGATGTGAAATTACAATGGAAAACTTTAAGTTGCATTTGATTATAAAGTGGCTACAGAGTCGTAAAAAAAACCTTTCATTTGCAAATTGTTTAATAAATGGCAATAAATGTATATGTTTTTTATATTTATAATATTTAGGTTTATTTACAATCTCTTTTTTTTATAATTTATGTCATAAGAATATTTACGTTTATACCCACATAAGAAAATGTGGGTATTAACAATAAATATTTTTTTTACATAAGGCGTTTATATGTACCTGTGGAGATAATTATATCTAGCACTTTTCCAATGATGGCGTCGAATTTTTGAAAGGGTGAAAAATACGACATTAATCATACTTTAATCGTACTAAAAATGATATACAGTCGAATCTTGTTTACGTGAAATTGGTGGGACAAATGACGGATATTTTTATCAATTATATTGAAAATAATTCGATTTCTGTAATGTGTGTTCATGATTTGGATTTCTTTTTATCATCTCTTTGAAAAATAATTTGAAAGTAAAACTATTTTGAGTGCCAAAATCATATTTATCTACTACAAATATTATTTTAAAAAAGAGATTGAAAAGTTTTTTTCTTAAATCTCCATTATGAATAATGTTAAAAACAAAGACAGTAAATCATTCTTCTTTGATTTTTTTAAATTAAATTATGATTTTTTGAAATATTTATCCATTCTTGTACAAAGTAATTAAAATGCGAAAGTTATAATTTTCAGTATGAAGTTATAATTTATTTTACAAGTCTTAAAATCAAAAACGTAATAATTTTTTGAAATTAAATTGATTAACAGTCCTGATTTTGTAAGAATACAAATAATATAATTTAGTCTTAAGCTTTTATTCTATATATTAAATAACATTGAAAGCACGAACATGGTTATATTGATTTAATTAGACAATAAGCAATATCATGATTAAATGAAACCTATAACTTTTACTAACTTTATGCTATGGAAATTATTATTTTTTCTTATTGAACATCATATAATGTGTTTTGCTCGTCCATTAAGATTAATAGAAAATAAATAAAAATAAATAAAACATCTTTCACTCATGCTGGATAGGAATGATTTATTATTGAATTTTACTTTCATTATTTTTCTGTTTTTTTTAAAAAACAAATTTTCATCTAAATGTTACAAAAATATTTTTAAAATTTAACACATATGAACGGAATTGTTCTTCAAAACGATATTTTCTAATAATAACGAAATAATAAAACATCTAGACATTTAGAGACGCAAAGTAATTTTTAAATGAGAAGATATGAAAAATATAAAAACCAGTTTAATTGCATGAGGAAACTCGGAGACATATTAAATCATATCTCGGCTTTGTTCACCAATAAAGCTAGATTTGAAGTTTTTAGCTCCGCCGTTCCGAAAAAATTATTCCTGCAACAGCCCGTTGTGGAGTCAAAAGGGTCATGGTGGTTAATGCTTCCAAATTTCATGACTGACGGCATGATTTTTACAATGTGGTCAGCATTGCTTACCGGCCACCTTTACATCAAGTGCAAGAGGGTTCTCATCCACCTGAAACTGATAATGACGTCATGGCTTTCCCCTCTTTGTAGTCAATGTTGAAATGANTATTTTCTGTTTTTAAAGTCATCAAAATATTCTAAAAAATATAGGAAACAAATAGTTGTTTAAATTGATTGCACGAAATAAATAAATAAGCTATACCTTATCTTGATCTAGTGATAAGAGTTTTCACCTGCTAATAAGCAATACTTGTGATTCGATGGTCTAACTTTTAATATTCTAATTGTGTTAATTTGTGTGAACGATATTTCAAATTATGGAATCAGACACTAAAACTTTTTATGACGCTTAATCAGCCATATTTTCATTTATAACCGTCGACGAACAGCTGACCCAATTTGGATTTTACGACTATCAATGTTCAATTCCGTAGCTTTGTAATTTTGAACCTAATCCAGATGAAAAAAGAAAAACCTGGATCAAGTATTGGGAGAAATTAATTTTCGTGGAGGACTTTTTGGTTGAACTACCTCGCAGTTGCCTGGCATGGCGAGGAAAACCACTAGAACCTCCCACGGTTAGCCCGATGGCAAGGGGATTCTGACTTATTACCCGTTTACCATTGAGGCTATTTTACGTCAGCTCTGTGGTTGATGAAATCTGGGTGCAAAATTCGCATCAACCAGCCATTGCTGGGATTCGAACCTGGGACAACTCATTGAGAGGCGAATGCTATGGGAGGTGCAATGTTGAAAATATCGATTCAATAGTTAATCAGGAGAGCGATCTGAAGTAAATAGTCCCTTAATATTAGTTTAACTGTTTGTTTGGTTCGCTAAATGTCTGGAGCTATTCCAGAGAATTAAAACATTTTGCATTCTGAAACTTAATATTTTTAAGTCATTTATTTATTAGTTTTAGAAAAAAAAATTGTAAGGTATAACGTATCATTACAAAATTTAAACTAAATTTTGCAGAATTTGATCAGAGAGTTTCTCAGAAATGAAATTTTTAACAAGTTGCATTTTAAAATTATCTTTTTTCAAGATCTTTTGGATCAATTTCATTGACATTCTGTTTTATTCATTTCAAATTAGAAACATGAAAATTAGTATACATTGATTTTTCAAGAAATTCGATTGGTTACAGATGTTTTTTAACAAAGATTCCGTAATATACATCTTAAGGGAGGTCGTTGCAGAACAATATTTTACTAATAAACGGGAGAGTCATAAGAGGTCTAAAGGAAAGATAGGTTATTAAAATAAAAATATTTATCAATTATATAAAGTTCACTATTAATGTTTGAGAAATGCAAAAATAATTATATATACAGTTATTACAACAGTTATTTATTTTTCAATCCTTTTCTTAGTTTTCTGATTGGGTTTTTTTCCGTCAAAAACCTGGTTGTGGAAGAAACAATGAGGATGTTTAAAGTAAAGTAGAAGCATGTTGAAAGTTAAAAACTTAACGAAATTAAAAGATTAAATACTTGAAAAATCTTAAGTGAAATTAGTCATGGTAATTTGTATCCATCAGGTTACAAATTAAAGAAAACAAGTACTCCGTTTTAAAAAACTGTAATTATGTAAAGAGTTTGAAATCTAAAATTTATAAGGTTTATAATCAGATATATTTATAATTATAATATAGCAATATAATTGAAATTATGCAATATAGCCCAAAATAATAGATCAACTATAATATCCTAATCCCTAATTATGTGAGATTTTGTTCTATTTTATTTTATAATTATTTAAACATTTTGCTATTTAAAAGCATCATCAAAAAAAATCAGTAAAAATGATCAGCCACATAATTCATATAGCCACAAGTATATCAGTTCTATATAGTTCTAAACTTATACCGAAATCTGCAATGGTACGCTAATAACGTCGAACTTTATAGTATTCTTTTATACTATACTAAAAATATACTACATATAAGGTATGCGTTTTTTGAGAAATTGCTTTTAGATTTATTTTTTCAGTTGAAATTAAAGAAAAATAGTTATTAAGCTTCGCATTTTAAAATTTCATTGTACTGCAACTCTTAATTTTGAGAATTGCTGAATGTTACGAACTTGCTTTTCAAAATAACATTAAAAATTTTCTTAATTCAAGTTATGGCACTTAAGTTCAAATGGGAGTTCAATTAAGTTCATGATGTTAATAAAGGAGTATAGATTTGATAGATTTTTTTTATTCATTTGAAGGTTACACAGATTCTTGAAATTAAAGAGAAGCTGAATATATTCCAACAATTTTTTAATTGTTAAATTTTTATTTATACAGATAAAATTTTTATTTACATTATTTTTATACAAACATTTTAATTTATGTATAAATTATAATTTAATCTGCTTCTTGTTTCGCGTAACATTTTGCAATAGAAATTTATTTTTTTTGTACTTCAATCCATGATGATTTGCAAAGATTCAGCTCTGATTTTTTCGTCAATCTGCGATATCCAATAATTATGGAGTTTAGTTATATTTCCTTATGCTTCAGTTTCTGATGATTTATACTCGTGAAGTTTGAATTTCTCTTTGTACTTCAATATTTGATGTTTAATAAGGATGGATTTGTAACATTATCAACTACTTCAATTTATGGTGATTAATTTGAATGTAGTTTTCAATTGTTTTAAATTTGTATATGATACTTAAAAAAACGGATTTTCAATATTTTTATATTTCAATAAGTGATGGTTAATAAGGAAGAAGTTTTCAGGATTTAATGTTTTATTAAGATGGATTTTTCAAATTATTTTCTAATTTAACCAGTGATATTTTAAAAAAATGGATTTCAATGATGTTTATGAGGACGGAATTTCTATTTTCTTTGTCTTTCATACTTTATAATTATTAAAAAAAATAATGTTTAAACTTATTTCTACTTTAATTTAAGGCATTTATTAAGTATGGAGTATAATTTTTATTTTAGTGGCATAAAACATGAGGATTAGGGAGAATTAAGATTTTTATTACATCTTCAAGACATGATGATTACTAAGGATGGAATTTAACTTTTCTTTTACATTTCAATATATAATATTTATTGAGAATGCAATTTTATTTTTTAAATGTTTAAATATAAAGGAAATGTTTATTGATGTTAATTGTAATAATACTTCAATAAAATGTTTAAAAGAGATGAAGTCATAATTATTAGTATTTTTTTTTTTGCCATTAAGACTGAACCTCCCTAACCTCCCGCTCCCCCTTTGATCTTCTTACGGTTATCTTATCCATTCGCCAGTTCAAGATGACGTAAATAAGTTTTATTAAGTAATTTAAAAATGAAACTTCACTCCATAGTTTGAATCAAATCAATGAATATTTGGATAAAAAGACTTACAGTTGAGAATGTTTTAAAAGAATTATTTAAGCAACATTTTTAGTACTTAAAATATCATCACAACTTGTACAAGGTAAGCTTAAATAATACAGATTTAACCAAATCAAGATCTATACTCTTTTCCCAAAACGACCCCCATTCCGCCAGATTTACCCCTATTACCTATTCCAGATTTACTAGATTTTATTCCAGACCCCTAAGTGTTATTTTCCCACACGCAGTAATACTTTTCCCGTTAGAGGGCATAAATGTCGAGCAATGATTTTTAAAGACCTATTTCATCACAGTTGTATCTATTTCTCAGATTCAATTGAGCTGATCAGATAGTAAGTAAATTTCTTTTTTTAGTCAAAAACTACTTACAAACAAACGTAATTAAAAAATTATTGATGTTCGTTTTTGTGTATTCGTTATAGCCCAAATTGAAGTTATTTTTAATGTGAATTGTTAATTGTATTAAATATGTTTCCATGCAGCTTTTTTTGCTTGCTTACCAAAGTTGCATCGTTTCCATTCTCTATGCAATTCTGTAATTTATATATGTTTTAATAAATACTTATCGTATTACCTCCGGGGAGCGTAAGAATATACTGAAAACTTTTTTCAAAAGTATTTCAATTGTATTTATTAATATTTATTTATCAATATTGCTTTATTTGACGATAATATTAGTTTCAATGTTTTGTATCAGCATTATTTTATTAGCATTTTTTTGTTGCTTTTTTTAAAATTTTTATAATGAAATTATGACAATTATGTATTATGAAAATCATGTGATTATGTGTTAAAAGAAGAAATATTTTTATTACGTGCAAATCCAATTCGGGTAAATCCGTGACTAAAAATTTTATAACTAACTAACAACCTCCTCCAATATTTAATTATTGATTTTCAATAAAAGTTATTAATTTTTCTGAAATCATCAAACTAAAATGTTGTTTTTAATTTTTGGCCTTTTATGAATTACAAACTTTGAATTATCCAGTATAATGCATTATTACCTTGCGCAAATTACCTTACCATTCGATCAAATAAAATGCTGCTCTATATTTCAGTGTTTTAAAATATATCCCACTATTTACGCTTCAATTACCTCTTTTCTAATTTGACAACTCAATTATAAAAATATTTTTCAATCATTTTTGCAAGATGTTCGTAAGTACAAGACTTTTCACTTTATATGTTCCTTACTTTATATGTTCTCACTTACTACTTTATATGTTCCTACTTGTGCTTTATTTTGCATTTTCCTGGAATTTCGGTGATAGTTGCAAGATATTGTAATATATATTTAAAATTTTGAGGAATATTAAAGCATTTCACATTTTTTGAAACTTTACTGCCAAGCGTAATTGTACGCGATAGAGAAGAGCTAAAGGAAACTGTTTATATTTACTACAGAGAAGAAAACTGTGTATAATGTAAGCATAAAAATTAAAATGATAAAAGATCTGTTTTAATCAACAAATAATCAATCAAAAATATATTTGAATTACCGACTTTTTGTGACGTCTCTGGGGTTATAATCAGCTTTTTATTCCAAAAGTTAATAAACTTCGAATGTACCAATTTTTTCACAATTTTTTTAAATATATTTTCAACTTACAAAATTATGATATAATACTTGCTTAGCATTTTGTTCTTATATTTGCAAAACAAAAAACGGAATTTTTTATCATTTAATTAATATTTGTTTTATATTGAAAAAATTCTGAATTAAAAAGTATTTTAAAAATAGGATGGACTACTTAATGAAGATTTGAAATTACAATAAAAAACTTTAAGTTGCATTTGATAAAAAAGCGGCAACAGAGTCGTAAAAAAACCTTTCATTCGTTAATTGTTTAATAAATAGTAATAAATGTATACGTTTTTTATATTTATAATATTTATGTTTATTTATAATATGTTTATTTATAATTTATGTCATAAGAATATTTATGTCTATACCCACGTAAAAATATGGGTATAAACATAAATACTATCTTCTTCCTTAATATTTTAGATTAAAAGTTTTAAATTTATTGTGAAGTAGATGTGTTTAATAATAATTTTTTAACTATCTATATTTGTACTTAAAAAATCATATCTAGACATGCTTAAATTTTTAACTAAATTAAATGTATGAAGCAACTTATTTTAGTCTATATCAAAGCTGTGGATATGGAGTTGGAATAGAAGAAAATTTAGAAATTTCGGAGTTGGAGTCGAAAATATTTGCTCATCTCTGACCACGGTTAGTTAAAATTTAGATCCCGTAGGTTGAAAGATGAAAAAAAAAATTTAAAATCTTAAGAAAGCTATTTAATCAAATAATAACTTGTTATTCATAATAACTTGCTATTCATAATAATTTGCTTAAATTCATAATAATTTGCTTAAAAATATTTTTCGAATGTATGTCATAAAAATTATGTACTTGCAAGTGACGTTATCATATGTAAATCGCGGCATTTGTTGATTCAGAATCCAATCAGGTTTGCTCCACACGCGTGACGTCACTTACATGTATACAATTAAATCTGCTTTAAATCAAATGGTTAGACATAATTACTTCACTTTATCTTGAATTGCAAGTACTGAATTATTCAAATTATAACTTAATCAGAACTTTGATAATTCAAATTAGAGCACAATTATTTATTAAATCTATTAATACACACTATTAATTATGAGTTAACTTAAAATTTATATTTTCCTAGCTAAGCTGTAAAATTATTTAAATAAAATATACGAATCAATTTAATGTATTATTTGTAAAAATATCATCAATTTAATGTATTGCTTGATAAAAATATTTTATTAAAATTACCGTATTGTATGATAAGGATATTTCTGGTAAAAAAAATAATTCTGGTTAATAAAACAAAAATATGCTCTTTTTAAATGATACATTTGGTAATTTGTCTGTCCGTATAGTAACGGTTTATCAAAAATTATGCTTTTTAAAATTACAGTTCTTATCACTTAGAAAGAAAAAAAAATACAAAACTGAAAACTAAATCTAACAGAATAAATAGTTTATATACCGCCCTCTAATGTATCATGATAAAATTATCAAAATTTACCACGCTCACCAAATTTTATCAAAATATATTTTTTTGATTTTACCAAAATCATTAAGAAAGCACTATGGCAAAAATTACCCATCTTTTTGATGTTCCCATAGAGACAGAAACACTTTAAATTTTGGAGAATGATAGCTTACTTTGAAAATTAAATAGAATCAATAATTAAGTTTGAAATATTATGCTAAATAATTTTAAAAACACCTTTGTCCTGAAAACTTCTTGTTAAAGCACATTAAACATACATTTATAGTAAATTACATTAATATAGAACAAATTCTTCAGATATGGCAACAGCTTTTAAAAGATTAAATGCTTAAATACTGTTTTAAAAATAAATTCATTTCGCTGCTCTTAATAAAGTAAGCCTGATTGGTAAGCTAAATTATCTACTTACAATTTGTATTTAAATATGTTAAGAGCATTATTAAGATGGAAGAGAGAAGGACTGCATTTGCATTAATTTTATCCCAATAGCATTAAATACTAAATCATAGTGGACTAAATCTGTATTCAGACAATATTTAAATTATAATTTATCAGAAACTTAATAATTTCAATTAGAACACAGTTGTTTATTAAAGCTATTAATACGCGCTATTAATTATGACTTATCTTAAAATTTATAATTTTCAAGCTAAGTTGCTAAATTATTAAATAAAATATGTGAATCAATTTGAAGCATTAATTATTTGTTCGCGTAGAAAAAAAATTTGTTAAAATTACCGTGTTGTATGGTAATGACATTTCTGGTTAGAAAAAACAACATAATTTTGGTTAATGAAATAAAAATATACGCCTTTTAAATTACTCAATTATTAATTTTTTCGTGTGTATGGCAACGGCTTACCGAAAATGTTGGTTTTAAAAATTATAGTTCTTATTACCACTCATTTAGTAAAAAATACAAAACTGAAAAGCAAATTTAATAGAATAAATAGTTTCTATGCCATGCTCTAAGGTATCATGAAAAAATTATCAAATTTTACCGCGTTTACCAATATATTTTATTACTGATTTTACCAAATCAATTAGCAAGTGCAAAAATTTCCAAGCTTTTTGTGATTCCCATAGAGTTAGAAACAATTTAAATTTTACCATATTTTGGTAGTTTTGATTTACTTTCACTTAGGTAGTTTAGGTAATAGTTTACTTCTTTCCTTAGTGTACTTTTTCAGTAGTTAACTTTTTTTTTTTCAGTGAAATAATTCCCTTGTACAGTGCGCAAAATAAAAAACGGAATACCAGTTTAATTGCATGAGGAAACCCGGGGATATATTAAATCATATCTCGGCTTTGTTCACCAATAAAACTAGATTTGAAGTTTTCAGTTCCGCCGTTCCGAAAAAATTATTCCTGCAACAGCCCGTTGTGGAGTCAAAAGGGTCATGGTGGTTAATGCTTCCAAATTTCATGACTGACGGCATGATTTTTACAATGTGGTCAGCATTGCTTACCGGCCACCTTTACATCAAGTGCAAGAGGGTTCTCATCCACCTGAAACTGATAATGACGTCATGGCTTTCCCCTCTTTGTAGTCAATGTTGAAATGAGAGTTTTTTTTTCTTTCTTTGTCTAGATATTAATTGACGCCTACACTTAATAGTAATTTAATATTAAGTGTAGTTGTTACAGAAGCCTTAGACAACTCTAAGAGTATTTTTACATCAAATGCAATTAATTTATTATTTTGTAGTATTCCCCGTAAAATATTGAAGAAATTTGCCAATATAAGAGTTCTGCTGAGGGACAAAAAAGATAAGGCATGGGAATTATAGAAATGGATTTTATGAACGTTACTTCTTCCTTAAGTGGTAAGTTAGATAGATTTTTTGTATCTATTTACATGTGTTTTCTTTTTCTCTTTAAAAATTTTTGTCTAGATTTTTTTTTAATCTCTTAAATTTGGACATAGTTTCAAGATAAAATATCTTCTTTTTATACTCTTTGCCTTTTCTTTTTAAAAGATAGTTTTCCTCATTATAGTCACTTAGATTTTATATACTGTTATTTTTATGTGTAAGCATTTTAAGCTTTTACCTTTACTTTAACACAGATACTTTGACTTTAAGGGTTTGTATTTTGACTCTTTTTTCAAAGAAACTCTGATTTTTGTCTTAAAATAGTTGCATTATCTTTCATTTCTTGCATTTTTAATCGAAACCTTTCAACAGTATCGTTTTTAATTGATCATTCATTATTTTTATCGATCATTCATTACTGAAATATAAACTTTATCGTTTTATGTACTTTCCGATAAAATACGAAGAAATTCAAAAGGGGAAAAAAACAGATGTAATTATATATACCGTGTAAGAATAGTAACTTATCTTAACACCAAAAATTGCCGCAACTTCTTTACACTAGATGATGTGTAGTGAAATACCTATGTAGCAATAAAGGAAACGAAGAAAATAAAAATAAAAATATGACCACCGAAGCCAACGTCTTCAGGGGGTATCGGCCCCGGTAGCCATAAGACAAAACCTTTTATATTGAGAGGGAGGCAAATGCCTAAAGTAACACCCTCAGTACCCCGAAGGTTTTGTATAGAAGTCCAGGAAAAAATATGAAATACAAAGAACCAATTTAGAAAAGAAACTCAAACAAATTCATCAGAAAATAAAAAATAAAAACTCAAAACTCACTTTAACCAGGTCAAACATCGATTTTATAAGCACACTGAATGAAAAGGAAACACTAAAACTAAAGAAAACAACGCCCTCTATTACATTGAGCAGATTGAAAAAAAAAGAATTCAAGAAAGAGATTACGTAACAAATTAATAGAATGCTCAACTGGGGCTGCTCAGTTAAGACTTGAATTGCCCCCTGTTAAAAGAAGAAAATATAAAAAACTAGAATTCTTCAATCATTTTCTTAATTAAAAAATTAACTATGATAATTCCTCGTGTACTTAAATGCCGAACACCTCATTTGGTGGTGTAAAACACATAATATTAAATAAAAAAATATATATTAAAATAAAAGCTTGGGTGCACACACTATTTTTTTAAAAATAGAATTAGTTTGTAAATTACGCGTAGCGTAGAGAGACTACTAAAGCAAATTCTTATTAGGCTTAACAGAACAAACGTGGAAAGAAATTAAATATTATAAAATTGTGGCACAATTAACATAATATTTAAAAATTGAAATATAATTATCAGTAAAGCAAACATACATTTTGTAAGGACGAATATTTGCTTCTGAGAAAACTGCCGTAAATTGTCTTAATTATTAACTGTTGTTAAACTGTTTTACGATGTTGTGAAATTCGTTGTTGATTTACGTTATTATTGTGGTGAAATACTGGAAACATTCCTTGAAACTTTTCTTCATTCTTATCCGTATAAGCAGGTCAAAAAGTGTGCATTTCAGACAATGCTAGTTGATACCATTATTTATTAGGATTAAAAAATGTGTTTTTCTGTGCATTATTGGATTTTTTGACAATCGAAAAAAAATATGCCTGTACGCAGCATGTTACTATAAATTATAAATAACGTGTTAGAGTTTTCAAGCAGCTGTTTCTTATTTTTTATTTAGTTTTACTTTCAAGACATTTAGCAATAACTTAACAGTAGTAATACTATTAACCTAAGTTTAATCACTGGAGAAAGCTTTGCACAGTGATTGGTAAAAATTTTTGTCTTGTCATTCTGTTTAGCTCTTAGAGACACAAAAAGTGTGAATAAATCTCAATATAGTTAATCTAAGTCTGTTTTCATTAATTTACTAACTTTAATTTACGTGTAATAATATTTAACAAAATTGAATCTAGCGGTAAATAAATGCTTAATTTTCATTTTTTTTAGATGTCCAAATCGTTGAAAATGGCACCATTCAAGACAGATTTGAAGAACTTTTAAAAGTAGTAAGTTTTATTCTATTCACATATTTTAATATTTTACCTGCATTCCCGTATAAAATAAAGCGTTTTTGATAAACGTAATGATTTTCATTAAATGTAGTTTAACATTTATAATTTTGTATCCACTTATTTTTATACTCTTTGTATTTNTAATTGAGATTGAATAGAGCAGCAATCCAATAGTATTGGCTACGCTGTAAGAATTTTAATTGAGATTGAATAGAGCAGCAATCCAATAGTATTGGCTACGCTGTAAGAATTTTAATTGAGATTGAATAGAGCAGCAATCCAATAGTATTGGCTACGCTGTAAGAATTTTAATTGAGATTGAATAGAGCAGCAATCCAATAGTATTGGCTACGCTGTAAGAATTTTAATTGAGATTGAATAGAGCAGCAATCCAATAGTATTGGCTACGCTGTAAGAATTTTAATTGAGATTGAATAGAGCAGCAATCCAATAGTATTGGCTACGCTGTAAGAATTTTAATTGAGATTGAATAGAGCAGCAATCCAATAGTATTGGCTACGCTGTAAGAATTTTAATTGAGATTGAATAGAGCAGCAATCCAATAGTATTGGCTACGCTGTAAGAATTTTAATTGAGATTGAATAGAGCAGCAATCCAATAGTATTGGCTACGCTGTAAGAATTTTAATTGAGATTGAATAGAGCAGCAATCCAATAGTATTGGCTACGCTGTAAGAATTTTAATTGAGATTGAATAGAGCAGCAATCCAATAGTATTGGCTACGCTGTAAGAATTTTAATTGAGATTGAATAAAGCAGCAATCTAACAGTATTGGCTACGCTGTTAGAATTTTCATTCTAAAATTATGGTAAAATAACCGGCAGCAGTCTATCCATCCAATTGACAGTAAAGTTTACAGCAAAGAAAACTTTTAATCTTTACGATTTTGAAACCATTTACAACTAGCATGGTTTCAAAATCAGAAAAAAAAAGAAATTTAACTGGATGAGGTTAACTAGTTTAGCAGCTTTATAGTGCTGCCATTTATACGCAAATGAGAGTATAGTACTCTAATAGACCAGAGTCACAAATTGGGTAGTGCAAGATACTAGAAACTATTCATTCTTGAAAGGAATGGAAGAAATATAGTAGTATCGACACTGGGACTCGAACCCCTGTTCTGTCAGTTATGAGATTGACAGATTAGTCATCTCGATTATAATATATACCCAACTGCATAGGTGGGGCGATAAAATTCTAATTGTTTAACCGTATTAGGTGAAATCAGTTAATGAACGATTTTTCTCACAGTTAACAGTTTGAATACCATCTTATCTATGTTTATTTGACTGTTTTGTTTGAATACGGTAAAATATCAATTAAATAAATAGTTATTTAACCGCTTTAATCGAAAAATTTCTAACAGTGTACTTTAGTACACTGTTAGAAATTTTATATAATATTCAAATCAAGTCAAGTTTGGTTTTTGCTGAAACTGTTACAATGTGAACTACAATGTACTAAAAGTTTCTAGAATTTTCTCATTGACGTTTGATTAATGACCCTCTCTCCTCTGTAACACTAACTAGCTCCGCTAATGGGCTGGAAAAAATGGTATTACTTTGAGAAAGACAGATTGTATTGACTTGTATTGTTTCTATCGTATTCTTGTAAAATTTCGAAATAAATATTTCTAGTAGGCCAATGAAGACCTTGTTGCAAATTTAACAAATAATTCGAACTGGAATTTTTAAAACTGAGTCATTCAAAATTAAATATCTACTTTTCTCTTACAAAACACTTGTCCCGCAGTGGACTGATCATTAAGACACGGTTCCCAGCAGATCACCGAAGTCAAGCATCACTGGCTACGGTCAGTGTGCGGGTGGGTGACCACTTGGATCAGTCTGCGTAGGGACCGAGGGTGTGCGGTATTGGTCCTCGTTAAACTGTTCTACCGTAAAGTGCTCGACTTCGCGCGCAGGTCGTCGGGCTACCGAAGCAGGGGTGCCATCCCCTCCGCAGAGGATCAAAATTGTGATGGCATGTCTTCGGATCATCCTCCGGGATGTTTCCCAGACCGTCGCCAATAGCCCATTGTACAGCTCTAGCGCGACGTAAATTAACAAACAAACTTACAAAACACTTAAATTGGGAGTTTGGGAGATGAAAAGAAATCACAAAAATATTTAATCTGAGATTCTGATATGAGTTATCGAGTCAAAAAGAGAACGCGAGCAATGCAAGATAAAGCAAAATATAAGTCGTTCTAGGTAGATGTTATTCCCTTTGGTTTTTTATATTATTCCGAGAAAAATACCTATATTTCTTTCAACTTGATGTCAAAATAAAATCTGTGAAAAGCTCAAGGCATTTTATGAACATAGTTAAGTTGCTAGAATATTTACAGATACAAAATCTTGAAATATTTAGTTTCGAACTTTTCCTTTTATTTTCTGCATATATTGTGTGTTATAAAATATTAAAACTTGGAAAAAAATTAAAAGTTTCAAGAGGATAAGAAAAGGAGACAAACAATATTTTTTAAATTGCATAACTATGTCACAAATTCATATTTTATAATTTTGTTTACTGTATAATGCTTGAAAATAATAAATTTAGAGAATAAACAGTGCATTATGAAAATAATAACTTTAGAATAATAACTTACAGCTATTACTTCAACGCATTTGTCAAAAATTATTTAAAAGACGCTTAGTGTTATAAAAAATTTGGCCTTAAAATAAAAAAAATGCTAGTTTAATCAGTTAAGGAGTGGTCTATACCTTAGAAATGTGTTTTAGGAACCTTTACCCGAAATTTAAAGTAATTAAGACTGACAATTTTAAAAACTCCAAGTAAATTAAATATTGGCGCAAGCATTTTATTTAATTTAACTTTAATATATTTTCAAAAAGAATTATGAATTCAGTTATGTGCCATTCATAAAAATAAGTTATTTTCTCTCTGAACAAATGATTATTTTACAAATCTACACGAAGAAAAAAAATTCTGATAAAATTACCGTACAGTAATGGCATTTCTGGTTAAAAAAGAACATAATTCTGGTTAATATGCGGTATATGCTGTATCCAAAATAGCGGTATATGCTGTATCCAAAATATGCGGTATTTAAACCCTTCATTAATAATTCTGGTAATTCTTCTGTTCATATAGTAACGGTTCACCGGAAATTCTAGTTATTACCACACAAGTAGAAAAAAATAGAAATCTGAAAAGAAAATTTAGCCAAATATATAGTTTTAATACCATACTCTAAGGTTTCATGATAAGATTACCAAATTTTATCACTTATTATAAAACCATGCTTTATTGCTTATTTTACAAAAATCAATACCAAATTGCTTCGGTAAAAATTACCGAGATTTTTGATGCTCTCATATAGCCAGAAACACAGTAAATTTTTACTGTATTCTGGTATATTTGATCATATTTTTTCTCAGTATACTAATTTAACCAAGAGATTAGTAGTAAGTTTGAACACTTTAACGTTAATTTAATTTCTTTGCGTATGTCACTATATCTTGATAACTGTTTTGATGAATCGAAATTTTTTTTATGCCTGAATACGGAAGTCGTTTAGCGAAAAATAATTTCAATTTCCAAGACTATTTTCAAACTGTTGACTAAAGACTATGACCTATAATTAGATCAATGATTATTTTTTCCTAATAATAATAAGCCTTTCTTATGACAATATTCAAAAGCATTTCGACTAATAATTTAATAATAGTCGAAATACTTTGGCTGGTTATAAAATTTTTACATAATTTTAGAGTAAGTAAATTTAAATCATAAAGTACAAAATTTTGCCCGAAATCGATGGAATACTTTAAGCCATATTTTAACTATAAGACTTTTTGAAGTTGGCTGACTCAGAATCTATTCGACCGATTTCATTCAAATTTTGAATTTCAAGTTTTAAAATTAAAGATTTTAAAATTATGTAAGACTTTGAATAACTTGAAATGCAATTTTTTTCCTCTGTTGTTAAATAATACGAAACAATGGATAATTATTATAAATTACTTTTCACGTGTTATTATCGTTAGATAAACGTTCTAATTAGATTTAAAAATGATTCGATTTTCTTAAAAGGTTCTGGTGATAAGTGGAAATACGCTCTCCTACCTAAACTATTTTGAAGGTCGCAAATTCAAATCCGTCGTAAGAAAGTCATATTTGAATGTGTCTTTCTCACGACAATACCCGAAATAATAAGCTTTTTAGAATTCACTTTTTAGAGCATGAAGTTTAATAAACTGTAGAAATTCAGTTTCAGAAAGTAATTAGTTAATTACATTTGTTCATAAAATAAAATACTGTTATACAGAAAGTTAGTTAGTATCTAAATATTTAAAAATTCTATACACCTAATAAAAATTGTTCAAAAGCATCTTTCGAAGTAATATGTCTTTTTGAATTGTTAGACATAATTATGCAAGGTCTTCTTGACTTCAACAACCTCTCTTACTTATATTACGAAAGCAAAAAGTATCTTAATGAAAAAGTGTCTCAACGAACTAAAGATTTTGAAGCTTAATAACAGCTTAAATATAGGTAAATAAAGGAATATTTTTCCGAATTTCTGCTAATTGTTTTATTCCCTCTTCACCTCAAAATACCAAATTAAAATCGGATTGATAGTGTCTAAGATTTTCATATCAGAATATTGAAAAATACGGCTTCTCAGAAAGATTGAAGCGTGACAACTAGAACATGTTAAAAACTTAAATAAAATAGAATTAAGTATGCATACATTATTATTATATATACATTAGAATTTAAAATGGAAGGAAATGTGAATCTTTTGCATAACTATGCATCTGTGCGCTCAAACATCGCATAAATGTTCCACAAAAATATAACTCTAGCTATAACTCTTTTAAACGCATGAGATTTAGAAAATTATTTGAATAAAAAAATTACTTTATGCAATATATGGTCAACTAAAATAAAAACATCCTATTTCAAATTAAAAAAAATCTACAACTACTTTATAAACATTTATTAAAATCACTGACAGTTTACTTTATATTCCGTTTTAATAGCAATGATTTAGGATATTTAATCTGCTGCTTACGGGTGGTACAATATGTGGACCATTTATGATAGTGCAACATGGTATACCGTAAGCAAAGGGTTAAAATTTTAAAATTATTAATTGATTCAGAATCTAATACATGTTTATGAAGCAAATTGTTGGGGAAATAATTTATGTAGAAACTCTACCTCAAATTAAAAGCTATATTAACCCTTTGCTTACGGTATACCATGTTGCACCATCATAAATGGTCCACATGTTGTACCACCCGTAAGCAACAGGTTAATACCGCAAAATTTTAAAAAAAATCAATTAAATTCCTCTAATACATAATAATTCATTGTTTCTTTCGTCTTTTTTTGCGTAGGTTGTAAAACGCTCTGATACAACTACAGTTATGCTCATCTTCATTCTAATCACCATGTGGATAATATTTTTATTCACATGGAGCTACAGATTGAAAGTATCTTCTCTCGCTAGGACGCTGGAAAGGAGTGTCAGTGAGCGTCCATACAAAACTCTCAAATGCCGCCACCAATTTGATATCACTGCAGATGTACCGATTGAAATACTGAGGGAAACTTCTATTGAAGGTTAGTTATACATACAAAAAGTGTTATACATATTATAAGGCTCCTTTCCAAAAAAAAAATTTAAATGTTGCGTTTTCGGGCCTGTATAATAATATTTAAGTGAAGGTAAGCATTAAGCAATATCGAAATCAGAGGAATCATTATTGAGGAAGTTTAATTAAACATATTTAAATATTATAATTATATTTTAATAATTTAAGAAAAAAATATAATAAAATGTGCAAAAGTTGTAACAAAAATAAGTAAAAATTTTAATTTCAATTTGTAAGAAGTTCAGTTTGTACCTAAGGTTTATAATGAATTCATTCAAAAATATATTTAGCATAGAATCAGAATAATTTTTAATAACTTAAAAATATAGCTAAGATAAAATGTCTTAAAAAAAAGTTTTATTCAATCATTAAAAAATTTTATTATTCAATCATCAAGTCTAACGAACTATGTTAAAATTTCAAAATCGTAGGATATTTATTTGTGTATTTAAAAGAAATCTATAAAAAGTTAAAATTAAGTTTTATTTCCAATAAAAAAATAAAGCTATTGTAAAGTTTTAAGAAATACTTTACGAAAGATTAAAACATTTAATTTTTCTTAAACTGTGTTGTAACAAAAGATGTTATATTATCATCTATTTTCAAAAATTAAGTTCATAAAAGGGGATTCAGAATCTTTAAAAATACGAATAATCGCATAACTTTCTAAAATACTACAATTTTGTAAGCAGAATCAAGAAGAATTATAAGATTTCGACTAATGAAAACAATTAATATAAGAAATAATTTTGTACATTTTAAAAAATATAATTTTAATTAAAAAGACACAAAATGATGCATAACGTATTTTTTTAAAAAAAAAATCATTGCGCTTAATTTGAACTTATATAGAAACTGCATATAACCTTGAATTTTAAACATACGTGCTTAATTTTTCATGTTTTAATGTAAAGAGTTGAAAAATAAAAATATATATTTACAATAAAATAATTTGTAAAGTGTGAAATTATCGCTCGTATAATTTAATTTTACTATTTAAAGACTCGAAATTTTAGTTTGTAGTAGGTTTGTTTGTAGTTACTAGAAATGTTGTTTACTTATTGTTTTGATCAGTATGAAAGGAACCTGAGACCACTTTTGAATATTTTGAATTATTAAAATCTTTTATACTAAAAGTTATCCATTAAAAATCCAAACGAATGTCTCGTCTTTATGTAATAATTTAATAAATTTTATAACTGTAGTTCGTTTATGACTGGTTTGGAAACAAATATTAACGTATTCTAAAAAGTAAATGAAATTCTCAGATATAATACTCTTTTTTAGTTTGAACAAATCTACTTCTTTTCTTTTTCAAATCATTTTAGAAATATTATACTTAAAATACAAAAATACTCTGTGCAAAAATGACCTTTTAATCAAGCAAGCAAACAAACAAAAACAAAAAAATAAATGAATAAAATAAAATAACAAAAATAAAATATTACATAATTTAACCTTTTATAATTTAACCTTATATAATTTAACAAAATTTGAACTTTCAAGGCAGTCACCCAAAGAGCAACTCGCAAATCAGGCTGGATTTTTTAATACACATAGTTTTTTAAGCTCCGACATAATATATGTAAACAATTTTGACTATTTCGTTTTGGTTCTGAGGTTGAAAATTTATATAAATATAAGTTAAATATAAGGTTGAGCCAAAAAAAAGAAGAAAGAAAGAAAGAGTAGCTGGAAAATTGCCAAAAGAGCGTTAGCGAATAACATTTCAAAAATTCCCTCTTCGACGCTTAAAACGCAATAAAAAATACACTTTCATTTAAAATATAAATTTCTATTCAGCTAATAAAATATTATTTAAAGCACATTTGAAGTTATTACTCAAAAGATAAAATTCTTATTTCAGTTATTAACCCTAGATAAATACGCCTTTGTCTTATAGACTTGTTGAGCTCGCACTACATCATTTTCAGTACCACCATAACTAGTAAAAGGAGTAATTCGAAGGTGATAAGCACCTGTTACCACAAGATTTGCTATAATCGCTGTCTAACAGTTGAGTGTTTGATTATACCATGCAGACGTTTGCATCACTACCATAATCGGTGTTTTCCCTGCATTTTATTACCATTCTGATATATTTTTTTTATTCTGTCCATCTAATGAATGCAGAATATGTAACTACTGCAACAAGGCTGTTTGTAAAGAGCACATTTTTAACATCTGTCAAGAGTACAAATAACATTTTTTTTATATATTTATATTTTTTAATTGAAGTATTATAATACTATTTTTGAGTTACGCTAATTTGGTTCGGAATGAATAAAAGAAACATAAAAATATACTTTGTTTTTTAAATTCGTTATCTGTTAACTAAATAATTAGTTTAGTTATCTACGGTTGAAGTTAAACTTAAAGTTTTAGCTTCTTAAAACTCAAAGATTGATGTAGAGTAAGTCGAAAAAAATTTAAAATTAAAGCAAACATTTATAGAAAACATAGCACTTCGTTTGAGGGATGAATAGAAACTGGCGATTTATTCAAGGCAAAAATTGAAGTTTTTAATGAATAATAACTTGATAATTATTTTGAAATACACAAAAAATAAATATTATACATTATTTTCTAACTTAAAAAATTATCCGTCAAAAACAGATTCCGCGAATTGACGAGTGACAGTATCATTAGTGAATATTGTAACAAAGTAACTCATTTGTGTCATTTTTTGTATGCTTTTTTACTAATAAAATCAAAAAAGAGAAGAAAAAAAAGAGATGTATTGAAGTTAAGGAAAACAAAGTACATGCCAAAACATAAAAATAAAAAAATACGAAGACATTTTTAAGAACTGCAATTATATTTTTACAAAAAAGCTTAATTATTGAAATATTTATATCATTTATAATGATTATTAATTGAAATAAATATATTTATATTAGTTGAATAATTTATTATGCAATTTATTGACGTAATTTATTTTAATTTTTATAGAAAATTTAATAAAAAATCAAAATAAAAAAAAAATATTTTAAAAAATCACGTTTTTGTAGTGAAGAATAATAATCAAAAAATAAAAATTCGAAAAACGAAAAACGTGGGGCGCATGAAATACGTAACAGTAATGTTATATTAGTGTGTGTATATGTGCTCATGAGAATATGCGTATATATATCTGTAATTGTAATCGTATCTGTATGTGGAATATGTTTCTGCATGTGCATGCGGATGTATATGTGGATGGGGATGTGGCTGTGCATGTGTATGAGTAAGAAAATGTGTATATGTATGTGTATATGTACTGTTATGTATTCCATGCGCTCCATGTTTTTCGCTTTTCAAATTTTTATTTTTTATTTACAAAACGTGATTTTTAAAAATATCATTTTTTATTTTGATTTTTTTTGTACTCACTTCCAAAATCTCAATTTTTTCACTCACTGCACACGAAACTTTTCAACTGACATGTGACACTAATTTTAAATAATCGAATCGACAACAAAAGACAATCACAAAAATACTAATTTTTCATTAATTTTTATTTTATTTTACTTTGTATGTCTTTTTTCTCTTCATTTTCATGCATTGTCATTTAATTTATATAAATAACAATTCATGTAATTAATTAATGAAAATTAATACAAATAATAATTAAAATATTTCATATAATAATTCATATAAATTGGTGAGGAAAAATTACTAATTTTTGAAATAGTAAATTTATTTGAAACATAAATAAAAAGCAGAACCTTTTCGCTGTATAATTTTTTTATTTTTATTTGTAAAGATAGATTCGAAAATTGTGTATTTTTTAATGACATATTTCAAATCTACTCATGCTTCGGAGTTAAAATTATGAAATTTTTTTTTTTCATATAATGTTTTTCCTCTTATAGAAGTAGATCATAAAAAAAGGTGTCAGAAACTTAAAATTGAAAAACAATCATATAAAAGAAAAATTTTGAAAATTAATCTTTGTTAATTAAGATTTATTTTGCAAAAGGCAAATCGTATATATTAATAAAAATATGCAAAATACTAAGGAATCTGAGATCATTAGTTTCGATATATAGTCAAACCCCGCTATAGTGAACACGGTTTATAGTGAACTCCCGAATATAGTGAACAAAATGTTCGCTCCCGTGCCTTGCTACACACATATAATGTTACTTTTTGTAGATATAGTGAAACAAAAAAAGAGAGATAGTTGGATATTATAAACTTTTNTGATTATAAAATGTTCTATATTTTGTCCAGAAACCTCCAATCTATGGTCTTGTGACTGTTAATTGATAAGTTAGAAATAATGTCTGTTAATTGACTGTTAATTGATAAGTTAATAAGTTAATTGATAATAAGACTGTTAATTGTTAATTGATAATAAGACTGTTAATTGTTAATTGATAATAAGACTGTTAATTGATAAGTTAATTGATAAGTAAGTGCTCATCAAACTAAATCTTCTTTTCTTTACGCGAAAAGAAAAATAAAATAAGTGTTGTGTTATTAAGCACTACATGACATTACTTATAATTCACTGTCACTAATCAATGTTTCAAAATAAAGAAACGTAAATTCCAATAAATTGTTCCGTTATTTATGTTTCTTTTTTCTTTTCTTTAGTTAACAATGTATAAATCTAGTTAATCTAGTTAACAATGAATAAATAGTTGATAAACAATGATAAATCTAGTTAACAATGAATAAAAAAAGCACACATAAAATCCTGATTATAAAATGTTCTATATTTTGTCCAGAAACCTCCAATCTATGGTCTTGTGACTGTTAATTGATAAGTTAGAAATAATGTCTGTTAATTGACTGTTAATTGATAAGTTAATAAGTTAATTGATAATAAGACTGTTAATTGTTAATTGATAATAAGACTGTTAATTGTTAATTGATAATAAGACTGTTAATTGATAAGTTAATTGATAAGTAAGTGCTCATCAAACTAAATCTTCTTTTCTTTACGCGAAAAGAAAAATAAAATAAGTGTTGTGTTATTATGCACTACATGACATTACTTATAATTCACTGTCACTAATCAATGCTTCAAAATAAAGAAACGTAAATTCCAATAAATTGTTCCGTTATTTATGTTTCTTTTTTCTTTTCTTTAGTTTTAAATAAATAAAAAAAGCACACATAAAATCCTGATTTTAAAATGTTCTATATTTTGTAATTTATATAAAGGGTAAATTGCAATTTCAAATTGGTTATGAAATTATAAATTTCTGAAACATTGGAGTATTAAGGTCAAAGTATTACTTGAGTGCTTCAAATAGGGTCAATTCTTTTTTTAATGTAAAGGCCAAAAAAGTTATTAGAAGATAAAATAAAACTGACAACGAAAAAAAAAAACACGTTATTTTTACAATAATACGAATAAATTACCACAAAATCACAAACGAAAAAAAATACTGAAATAGTATTATTTTATTATCAAGACAAACTTACATCGAAACTTCTTGCATTTTTGAAAATACTTGCTGTCCTTTTTTTAAACTAAATAATGCATTGAAATTTTTAATTTTTACGTGATAGTTGCTTAAAACACGCAAATTAAAGTGGGCAAAATTTGTAAATTAGACAAAATTATAAACGGGTATTTTATAGGAGAATTAATAAAAAAAATCCAGCTTAGATATTTTCTTTGTCATAAAAAGAGGTTACAAGGGGTATTTAAAAGTATCAAGATACCTTTTCAGAAAATAAAAATTTATAAATTAATAAATATTAATAAAATAAATGAACAAATAAGTAATAAAAAATAGTTGTTCCAAAATCCAGGAGCCTCACGCTTAAATTCTGGATTTTAACATTATTCTTTAATATTTCTTCATCCATTTAAGCAACTATTAGTTTGGTTTTTAAAAATAATCTAGAATTAAATTAAACGTTTAGGAAAAATAGTACATACAAGTTTGAAAAAATAAAACAAATTTCAAAAGAATTTTGTACTTTAATTAGGATTTAAATGAAAATTTTTGAGTAAAAAGAAATTTAATTATGGCTGCTTTTTTACTTGTAAGTTTTTGGAAATAGTTTTATCAATAAATATTTTCGTTGATAATTTTTAAAATTTATCATTACTGGGTTTTTACAATTTTTAAAATAAGAAGGAACAAAGATTTCTATTGCAGCTTCTTATTGAATATCACTAGAATTCAAGATAAATCTGTTTGTTATTCTCTCCACTGTTAGTACTATTTTCAACCCAAGAAGTTTAACTACGGATTTCAACAAAATTTATTCTATTCTCCTTTTGTCCAGCAAGGAATATTTTAGTTTTTAAAACTTCTTTTTCTTTAAATCCTATTTTTAAATAAAATGAATAGATTTGGAAAAAATATTTAACATGGATTAAATTTTTATTTGTAAAAATATGTAAGGAATTGTATTAATTTCAATAGCAACATGTTTACGTACATAAAGTGCAGAAAAACAGAATTTTCTAGTTCTCAAAATAAAAAAATAATAATTTTGTTTTCCTGAAAAAAATATCGCAATTCTTTTTTGTTAGTAACAACGATTGAATTGAAAAGATCTCTTTTTGAAATTGAAGTAGTTCTTTGAATCTTACGTCTGTCTCAATAGGTAAGTAATGAATAAACAAACGAGTAAATAAATAAACTTTTAAAAATGATGACATTCAAAGGTTTTATGCGAATTAATATATAAATCAATTTCGTTCTTTTGTAAGAAAATAACTTTGAATAGCCATATAAAAATTTTCAACGCATTTTAAACTTTAACAAGTAAATTTAAAATTACTTGAGATGAGATTTTGTGGGTACTTAAGAAAAAGAATACATTCCAAAATTCGTTACAAACCAACTTCATTGTTTAAACCTTGTTTTATGTAACTTTACATTGAGGAAAATAAGACGGTAAGAAATCCCATAATATGGCAAAATCTACCGTGTTTGTGGTTCTATGGGAACACCAAAAAGTTCGGTAATTTTTGTCGTAACACTTTGGTGAAACTCTAAATGTATTAAAAACATACATACGTCTTTTATGTTTATAGGTACGTATGTGTAAAAACATACCTGCCTTATACAAGTTTGCAATTCTAGGCCTCTCTGCACTAAATTTTGTCTACATACGTTCGAAGATATGTAACTAACTGTCAACATTAAAACTCTCTCTGAGGACCGGTTCATGCTCTACATCCTATACAACCTATAGAAAGCTCTACATCCTATAGAAATGAGTTTTCCATATGATTTGATAAGTATTCTATAATATGAGAGATTGGCCAACTTAAAGCTTTAATTGATCAAAAATGATTTTTATTGGACTCTTTTTGCTAATTACACCGAGGAACAATTTTTTCCCTCTTGCATGAGATTTTTTGATAGAATTTAGATTTTTGACATTTCCGAGGTTTCTATGCAATTTTAATCCTGATTATGTACCCTAACTCCCTAGAATTTCATCCCACTTTTGTGACTACCTGTTGTATAAAATGTTTTTAAATTTGTACAATTCTACAGAAAATAAATTAAAAACTTGTAGCTTTAGGAATCAAATTGTTCATTTCAAATTGTCATCATTTGTTCAGATTTTGTTACAATAAGCAAAAAAGGCCAAAAATATAAACATTCTATTTTTTTAGTTCATCTTTTTGAATTACTTTCTTTTCCAATTTAAAAAGAGTATATATATGCTTTGTATGTGAGTGAAACAGTATAGTATGACAAAGCAGCAAATAATAAATGATAAAAGCATTCAAACGGTATGCAAAAATAGGATCTAATATTTCACCACATAAGCGATGTCAATTTGCTTGCAAAAAATACAACTAATATTGTGTGACTTTGTAGTAATTTACAGCCGCTCTCAGTAGCGTGAGACATTGAACCAGTTTTTTTTTAGAAAAGTTACCTCAAGCCGCCTCTGGCTCTCCAAATCCACTTTATCACAAAGATAACCCAGCGGCTTTTTAGCTAACGAGCCATGTCTTTTACATAAGCTTATGATATAAATATTTAACCGTATTTTTTGTGTTTTAGCATAATAGATTGATTGTGGAAGGTTGAAATAAAAGTTTAAGTTATATTTTAACGTTTACTTGGTTCTTAATTACAGAAAGGATATTGGTTAATTTAGAATGCTTTTGTTGTTCAGTTTCTTCTAAAATAGAATACACTTTTAGTCATAAATAATTGTTTAATTAAACTAAGCTTTTTTTAAAAAAAAACGTTCCCATTTCTTGCATCAGATTTTTACAAATAATCGTCATAATTAATTCATAACTACCTAAGGAATGCCTTATTTAATAGCAATTATGGGTACAGGAAAAGAATTTTTTTTTCCGAATGGCAGGCACTGAACTTTATTCGTTTTACCTTAGATGCCAGAGTCGTTACTCGTTTCGCGTTACCCAGTGGGCACCTGTGAACCAAAGTTACGGAGGCAAGTAACGTTGCCCACGCCACACTGTCACAAACCCGTTCATAGGGTGGGCCACATTCACTCATCCCACACAACAGAGAACAATACAAGAGAGAGAAACATTCATGCCCAGAGCGGGATTCGAATCCGCGGCCATTGGCTTCGCAGTCAGGCGCGCTAAAAGAATGTAAACGGCAGGAAAAGAATGTAAAACGGTAAACTTTAATAGCCAATCACCGGCTATCTGCTACTAACAGGGTTAGAATTACGTTAGGTTCGAGCGAAGAATTTTATGCTTCGCATAAAGGGAAATTTCTAATAGCTATTTAAGATAAGGCCTACATGATTGTGCGGGTTTAGTTATTAACCAAATATGTGCATGGTGTGATATATATTTATTTTGAAGCAAGATTATACCGAGTAAAAATTTTCTTCCCTAAACACTACCCATTTTAATATTAAAAATATTCTATACAAACATAAGACTATATCTTAAAACTTATCATAAAACTAATTTTATATTTTGAAATAAAGAATTATATAAATATAATGATAAAATTACTGGGCCATTAGCGCTAGAGCTGGTGATAAATATGTGAGTTAGAGAGAAGTTTTGCGCTTTGTTTTATAATTATCAACTTTAAAATNAGGTATACCGGATACTTCTAGCAACTTTTTTAATACCTTGGATACCTATATGGGCTTTTAGGCATTACCAACTAACATTTTGCTCCAATTTTAAGTGCCTTTTTAAAGTGCCTATTTCAAGCTTTTTAAATGCCTTTTTGCCTGCCTATTTTTGCATTTTTTATTGCCTGAAATTCCGGGCTTTAGTTATTAACATAAAATTTAAACAGCTACAAAATTGAGTTAAAATTTATTTAATGTTAAATTTGACTTAAATTAACTCTGTTTAATTCCGTTGTACATTTATGCTTGCAATACGATTAAAAACTAAAAAAATGAAAGTACAATTTATTCCTAATGCAAAGTAGATATGTGGTCGGTGAATAAACACAACTACAGTTACTGAGCAATAATACTTAAAAAGAAGTTGGGAATTTTCATTTTCCTTCTTGAAACCAAAAATTTTGTAATTTGTCACTTAAAACTAAATTATGAAAAATAAACGTATGACCGTACATTTAAAAATAATCCCCATAAGGAAAATTATATGCTACTATTTAACTTAATTCTAAATTATAAATAGTTTCTAAAATATTACATTATTTCAACGGCATCTTTTTGATTAAAAGAGTGTGGTACTGAAAACTAACTTATTGATCAGTGGATCAGCCATCTGTTTCTTTTAAAAACCACATGATTGTAAAATCATATTTCATGTCCCTTTTGAATACTAAAAATATAAAGAAGCTGCTAGGGAAAGACGTAATTCAATAACTAACATTATCTTGATTGCCTTTCTCCTTATAAATCCCACATTACGTAAATGATGCAATAAATTTACAACACTCCGTTGCATCGTTTTGAAAAACCAGGGAGACATGAGGCCGTGGTGCAGAACAGAGAGACAAAAACAAACCATAAGAAATATCATTAAATACTGTGAAGACATAATGTCCCCAAACGATCTCATGGACCCTTGATTTACCATCCCATAAGTATTTTAACCTATCTGATTTAATATTGTACTTACACCTCTCTGTTACTTAGACTATTCTATTATTAAATTTCAAATTTATAATTAGCTTTAATGACTTTGATTTTACTGATTTTAAATACCTATACTCTGGTTTAGATTCTTATTTTTACCCTTTTTAATGATTTTGGGCACTGATGCTTTTATTTTTGGTGCTTTTTTATATTTATTGGATCCTGAATTGCCCTGGATATTTTAATTTTAATTGTTGTTTCATATACCTATTTTAAAATTTGATTACTTTTCAAATAATTAATTTTATTGTATTTTGGCTATCAATTATATATTTTCTAATTATTTTTAAACATCAAACCGTCATCTTTCGAATTCTTCTTTTCGTGCTTTTGGACTTCAGCTGTCTTTATTGTAACGAAATCATCTGTACTCTAATGTCATTGTTATTTTTTTGTAGCTGTATTTATTGTATTTTATTGTAGTTGTCAAATTGTATTGTATTGCATTGTAACAGTCGAGTGCCCATATCCTTGGGCGGGACGACTAACCAAATTTTTACATAAATATTTATTAAAAAAATTTCAATAAAACACATTTTAAATTCTACAAATAGCTTTTTTTTATTCAATTAAAGCAGTTACTAACTGAAAAAGTTATTTGCAATCTTTCCCCTCTCAGTTTTATGCAACAAGAATTTTTTTCTTTTTTGGGGGGGTGGGAGGGGTCGTAGGAATAGCTTGAGAAACATTCAAATGATCTTAAAGTATAATACAAAATAGAATTTGGGGTTTCACATTCAATGAAAAATTCTAAATTCCAAAAAATCTGTAGAAATCTTAATAAAACAAATTAATTTTTCTACGTATAGCTTTTTTTATTATTATTAAATTAAAGCAGTTAAAAATTAAAGAAGAATTCAGTCTTCTTCCTTTCTGTTAGAAAAGAACAAAGCAGTTATAAAGAGCAGTTATAAAGAGAACAAAGCAGTTATAAAGAGCAAGAAAAGTTTTTCCCCTGGTGGGGGGGGGGTTATGTGACATTCCTGTGAAGAAACATTCCAGTGGTCTTAAAATAAAATATTTAATCGAGTTTGGGGACTCACAATCTAAGAAAATTGTTCGACTATATCTTAAAACTTTATTTCAACTTATCGAAGGGCAACATGAATTACAATCAATCTGCAAGACGTGGAAAGAGTAAACAATAAATAGAGGAATATGAAGAGTAATGATAGATGACCTATGCTTTAAAATAATATATGTTTATAAGGATGTTTATGTGTACACTTGTGGTCATTTCCTTTAGAGTTAATCATCAACAAGCAAAGTTAACATACATTAGATAGTAACGCCTACTTTCTCTTCCATGCTTTACTCTGCAGTGCGGACAGCTTGCATTTGGTAATTACGATCTTAAATTAAACCTCGATCAAAGTGAATAAAATTTAATTTTCAAATAAATATTGTCCACACGGTTAAAACTGTTAAAATCTTAGGAAATAATAAAACATTTTGTAGATATACCTTTATTCAGGCACCTACAACCAAAATGGTTCTATGAAATATCGTAAATTTATTACAATTCTGGCTATCAGAGTGAGTCCTAAACCATCAAAGCAATTCACTGTGTTTTCCTTGCATTGTTATTTTATCTCAATTAAAAAAAATCGTTAATGAAAACTGAACATAATTGTTTTTTATATCTACCAGTATTTAACTATTTAAAATTTCATTATATTTTTAAATTTTACTTCTATGTAATGGATAGATTTTTGCAGCTCTCAATATACAAACAGAGCTTTCCGCGCGGAAGGCTCTTAAAAAATTATAATTGTATTGATAGCGAAGAAATTCTCTCTCTCTCGTAACGTCTTCACATCACCGCAGAGAGTGCGGGTTATTCCTCGGTGCCAACTGTGTGACATACATACTATATATGCCAACTTTTATGCATTTGGCGTAAAATTTCATATTTAAAGTGGTTATACTACTTCCTTCTTTTATAAACTTATTTTTTAAATGATTTTGATCATCACTATTCTTAAAAAAATTAAGCATATACCTTAATATGTGTTACTATCACGGTTGTCAGCTTAATCCTATTAAAATATAACGAATTCTTTCGCTTACAATTGAAATTTTAATTCTATTTTACTACCACTGGGAGAAAACATAATGGAACGGATCAAAAGTAGGCAGGCAAGTATATATTATATGAATGATAATGAAATGGAAAAGAGTCTTTGCACAATATGTAGACTAATTAGAGAGCAGTTCCTGTTAGTACTACATTCAATAAGAAAAAGACTGCCAATGTCTTCAGTTATATTAATATTTTCAGTTATGAATGCTTGGCAATATTTTCAGTTATGAATGCTTGGTTATAGATATAGTATTTCACTCTGGTACGATTTTCTAGTGTAGCAAATTTTGCGTCGAATAGGATAAAAATATAAATTTGACACTGATTTAGCTGTTTATTTATGGGCGGGGTTATAATAGTTTTATATATTTAATGGACCACTCCTGTGTTTATATTAAAAATAAAATTTTATTTTGATAAAAGAGTAAAAATTACAGGAACACATCAACAAAGATTGGGAGAATTCGAAATATAGAAATAATCAATCGAAAAGTACATAAACACTGTTACTTTTAGTAGCAAGCTTCTGACGTTCGCTTACGTCACATCATAGTGACTCTGACAAATACGATCTCAGGACGCAACCTTTTCAAAGTAATGCCTGCATTTTTTTAAAAAACATTACCTTTTTTGATACCAAAGCATTACCATTTTTAATATCAAAGCATTTTTAAATATCCAAGCATAGAAAACGTGAAAGCAAGTGTTAAAAGATGAGCCTACCTGAAATGAAACATGAAATATAGAAAATTTCAGTTTCTAAAATTTTTACACTGATGTCGGCAATATGTAGCTTNTTCCATTTGTTAATATTTTCAGCTTTCTTGAAGTGCGTTTGAATAAAATTGGTAACCATTTGTTAGTTTAAGAAAAAGGAATAAAAGTTATAAAATACCTAATTCTTTTTGAAGTTTGTAACATTTCTAAAATATATTTTACAATTTAAAAAACTGTACTAACTTTTCTAAAAACTGTAAGTAAGTTTCGAAATTATTTTAGCTATCTCTTAACCTTTTAGTATAGCCGATTTGAAGCTAAACTGTTTCGTCTGTGGAAAGTACGGGTAGTTAAAAGTAGTTAGTAGTAAGAATGCGCAATAGGCATTACCAAGTCCCCTACACCAGTTTTCATCCGAGTTTAATAATCACTGTTTCTTGTTTCCATGTTTATGTTTATAAATAAATCTAGAAAGAGCAAAGAAAAGTTATTGTTTTCTGCGCATTTTTATTGAATATATATAAATTTAAAAATTAAAGAAATAATACCATTAACATAAATGTATTTTCTCTTTTACATTAAAAAAAAATTATCAGATGGACTTCAGTATCTTTCAGGATAATTAAGGAAACACATTCAACAGTAAGTTGTCAGAATGGTAAAGCAAAATTAATTACCAATTAAAAAGTATTTTTAAATCTTCGGAATTATTTTTGAAACTTGATTTTGTTTTAAAGGATTTATTTCCCTTGCATATTTAAATCACTATCCGATTAATCACCTTCACCGATCCCCAACCCCTGTAGTAGTTGAGAGAAGAGAAGGGTGCAAACCCCTTTCAAGAACTGGTGAGGTCAATGCCTCAATTTCCTTAAGAAAAACAAAAAATGCATATATAAATATGAAATTCTCTGCAATCGCTTACTGTTTGTTTCAATTTGATTCCATTATACTATGGGTTATTTCTCTTTAAAGGACGCCAACTGTAAATAGAAATAAAAGTATTTTTCTTGGTGCCTAATGTAAATCACGATTAAATGTAAAACTTTTAGCTGCTCCCTCTCAATAGTTTTTGTTCTTAAATTTATTTCTATCTTGAATATAATGTATATTTTTATGCTTGACGCTCCCTTTTAAAAATAATACAAAAATAAATATGAATAAATGTTATTGTTTAGATTTATTACTTAAATACTTTTTGTTAAATTAGCAATATTGATTTTTCTCTTCTCTATTTACAATAGAAGTTATCATAGAGCAGAATTGAAAAATATCGAGGAGAAATAAACAGAAGCTAGCAAAAATATCAAAGAAACACTAATTTATAAAGCATTAAGAATCTATTTTTTACAGTAAAATCTAGCAGCTTTGTTTAATCATTGTTAGAGTAAGTGGATTGAAAAGAAAATTTGAAGCTCAAAAGCTAAAAGAAGCTTTTATTTGTGTAAAAAATTATAATTATTTAAATTGAAATTGTTTACATTCCTTTATATTCAGAATTATTTTAATTTCGTGAACAATTTATGTTTCTAAAATGTGATTTTTGTTTAGTTTATAAATATATAAAGCAAAACACATTATTTTTTTGCCATTTATTTATTTTGCGTAGATCCTTTCAAAAGGAAAAGTTAATTTACGAATCACAAAAAAATTATTTTTAATTATACCAAAATCATATCAAAGTTTTAAGAAAAGTCTTTCTTTTCCATGAGCATATATTACTGTAGAAATAGGGAATTTGGACATCCTAAACTAGTTTTGGAAAGGACGCGTGGGTTTCATTGACTTAAACTGTCTAAAACTGCCTTAAAGTGTCCAAAACCTTGAACATTGATAGAAGGTAAGAATTCTATGAATGTAACCATTGTACACATAATAATAGCATATATTAATAAATATTTGATACTTTTTTTTATACAATTTGCTTAAATTATANGGGGAACATAACATTTTATTGGAGAAGGATGATGTATCGTGTTCGTTTTCAACGTGAAGATTACAGTTTACTTATTTACATTTTATTATACATTAAACTTTAATACGTGATATAATATAATATAATATAATGTAATTTAATAGCAAAGGTTTTACAGCTTTTGAAGCCTCCGAATTCATTGAACAACAAAAGGAATCCCTTCCTTTAAATATGAATAAATATGCTTTTGATACTGATAAATGATGTTTTTGCATAAGGATAAATAATGCTATAGTAAAAATAATAATAAATTTTTTAAATGAAACTAAAACTTTTCTTCATTTTGTTTCTTGTTCAAAAATTAATTTTTCACGTTTTTTCGAAAGAGAAGCCAGAGATGAATGACTGAGTAGAAGAGGAGAGCAAATAAATGAACGAAGATTCTAGAGAGAAGAATGTAGGCAAGGAGAGGAGCGCGGAGACTAAATGTGAGAGGAGAAAATGAAAGAACGAAAGAAAAGAGTAAAAGAAATAGCTGGATTTCGCCTTATTCTGATTGACTGGACCAAAAAGTCCATTCAAAATCTTTTTCAGAAAACTTTTGAAAGTCACTGTTCACTAAATGGCTGTCGAAGATTGTCTGCATCATTCGTAAAAGAAATTTTAAATTGTAATTTAGGTAGAGGGAGCCTGTGTAGTGTAAGTATTCTGTAATTTTTTTAGAAAATGATATTTTATAGGAGGATTAACTTTTTATAGGGAAATCGCAAACTGGCCCTCACACCGAACTCTTAAAATTTATTTTTGTGAAGTCATTCTTTTTTGTTATTTTAAATGCTTACAGCATTCAGTAAATGATCACATAAGATGAAGCAATTCAAATTCTGAGGCGTACTTAATTTAATTATTAAAACTTGAAAAATATTTTACCGTTTGAGTTTCTTACGCAAAAATTTATTTTACAGGATTATAACCATTAACAAATCTCTTTTGTTTCTTATCATTCACATCTGACAAATCTTTGAAATGGGCGCCTGTTTTTGAGAGCTTGAAACATTTTGTGTATTATTTCTAATTTATATTTTTTGAAGCGAATGTAGTTTTTAAGCACATAAAACCATTGACAGTGTTTTTGAAGCTCTTTTCCAAGAAAAATAAAAACGCTACTGTTAAAGCACCCTACACTTAAGGCAACGCTATAATTTTAAACTGTATGTACCATCTTGTCCGCTTTAAAACGGAGAAATAACTTAAACATTATTAGAATCATAATTTTTTTTAAAAAATTTTCATAATATTTTTATTTGTTGAGTTTGCTGACATTTTATTCCCTTAAATAAAAATTACCAAAATAAATGAAAAATTCTTCATTTCTGCAAATTTTTATTGGTTTAAATTAATGCAGCGCAGTTGCAATTATTTGAATATTTAAAAAAACGGACCACAAACGCTTTTCATTGTGTCTTTTTTTCTTATTGACACTATGCTAATAGTTAAAAAATATTATAAAGAAGGTTGACTAAATATAGGCTAAACTTGGCACAGAAAGGATTCACAATTAAAATTTATAAAAATGGCATATAATTCACCTGTAAACATTTTTTAAAGTCACAACCGAACAGATGAGGCTCTTAAATAATTTTAGAATTAAGTACCCTTTTTGCAAAAACTATAAAGACGATAGCAGAATTATTAATTATACTAACTGTTAAAATTTTAAAAAGGTTGTTAAACAAGAATACAAACTTTGTTGGAGTTATAAAAGCGTATAGAAATAATTTATTAATCATTTATTATCATTAATCAAAACTGTAATTATATATTTAATAAAAAGATTTATATTAAATTTTTATCACCACGCTACAAATTCGTACATTCGATCGTCTGTGCCAAATACTGAAAATTAATTTTAACAAATGTAATGCAACATTTGGAATTTTGTCATTTAATTGGTGCTAATAAATAAATATTATTATTATTATATGTATTTATTTACTTCGGTAAAATATCCAGGAAATACTCAATATTTAAAACAATGTTTTTTTATTATAAATATGGAAGGGATTTTTTGAAAAGTATAACTCGTACTTTAACTATAACAAAAATATCCAATGACAATTTAAAATTAATAAATAAATGTATATATTTTTAAATTCTATAATAATAAAGGACAGAATCAAAAGATCTGCCTGTGTATTTCTCTTATAATTCCAGAATTAGGCTAGTAGTCTTCAAAAAAGTATTCAAAGCTAGACGGAAGTAACGTTGAGTGTTGAAGCAACCTCGGATTGCGAAACAGTTCCGGGGGTCAGCAAAAGTTAACGAGCTTGGGGTTGAATCTCCAACTTTTTATAAAAACGTGTTTTAAAATTATGAGTAAAAACTTTTTTGTTTGCTTAAATTGCTTTCTAAATTAACGTAAAAATGTAGTCATTAAAAGGGTTTAGTCATTATTAAAAGGATCGCTCACCTGACTAAAATAAATAAAGACAGTTGTTTCTGTCTCTAAGTTCGTGATTTAAAATAATGTCTGCACAAGCATTTTTATCTGAAATTCAATTATTAGATGAATGATATTTAAGTGCTCTGTTTTTTTTTATTTATTCAACTTTACACCATAGCCATAAAAATGCAATTTTTATGGGGTGGGGGATAAATTTATATTACCTTTGAAATATGTGTAAGATATGTCAAGGGTCTTAGCCACCGTTCAATGCAAATATCAAATAAAACATGCTATAAGTTCTCTATACAAAAAGTCAAGAAAATTAAAAACAAAAATTATTGAGTAACAATAACCTGTAATCTGAAAAATATTTAACTAAATATGTTAAATAACTATAAATTTTCGTCCAAAAAAATTTTTTCTTTCCTCAGAAACTCTGAAATAATTTTTTTACAGTGTTTAAGTTTTATTAAATGATTGACAGATTTCGTAATAGCATATGAAAGTGGGATAGTAAAAAACAATTTAAATTATATCAACTTTCTCTTCTAAAGGAGTTGATTTTAGTTTTTTGATGGTCAGCATAATTTAGGCTTATAAGATTTTATTCTAAGTAAGCATATATATCTAGCTAGAAAATGGGGGGAATTAAATGCGTTGATATTACAACAGTTAATGAATAATAGTCTTTCAATTATAACTTTTGAATAATTTTTATTGAAAAATAATGAAAATAAGATTATCTTTCTATATTGAAGAGATTGAATTTCATTTTTAATATAATAACGATACATTAATTTATTAATACTAATATATTATTATTAATATATAATTATATGATCTTGATTAGCATAATTCAGGGGTATAAGCAACTATCTAAAGAAAAAATGGGAATAATGTAAAAGCATTGATTTTACAACAGAAGTAATTTTTTATTTGCTGTTATAACCTGATATAACTTAAACTCTGTCTTAGGTTAGAAGAGCGTAATTACGTTTTAAACAGAGTAAGCTTTCTTTTAAAAATTCTACTGTAGCCATTTACTAATTATAATTTCTATTTCAGAATTTTTAAAATTTGAATAATTAAGTTTATTTGAAGAGAATTATTGAATGTCATTTCAACTGGCTAATATTTGCCGAACAACTAGTTTTATCCTTTTATAAAAACATTTCACTTTACAAATTGCAAACTTGAAATTTCTTGGACACACAAATGGTTACTTACTCTTTTCAAATTATGTTAAACTTACTTATTTGGAAATTCTTCATCTAAAATTGGGAATATTTGAAAAAAATCATATTCATATTGCTTTATTCGTATTTGTTTTTCCAAAAATCTTTTTGTTGCCTATTTGGAGCGACGAACAAGCAGAAAGATTTATTTTGCGAAGATAGACATGTTGATTAAAACTTCGAAAACATCGCTGGGAGGCGCTGCTATCGTACTCTTCGTAACTTTTCAACTGTTGCATCAAATTCGGTTTCGATTTTATTTTCAGTAAAAGGAAGTGACAAGATGTTCATATTTAATCACTGGACTTTTTTAGAAAACGGTTTTATTTATTTTCGAGGAAAAAGTATAGATTAACTCATTTCTGATTGACAAGATTACGGTGCTAGAGGCAGGGAAAAAAATGTATAATAATGGATAGGTAGACCCAGTTATTACGAACTAAATTGGAATTTAACGATGATTTTTTTTGTCCTTTTAAAATTTCTGTCTTTTATTTTACTGAATCTGTCGAAAGAGAAGAGTTATTCGATTGTTCGTAGAAAGCTTATTCTCTTCGAAATGTTTAAAAGCAATTCTTACTAACCGATTAGATAACTTGAGAAAATACTTGAAGTTACTTTTGATTTTTGCATGCACAATGGTAGTAGTTTGTGCAATAATAGGTTATGCATGCTGCCTGCTCGCTTTACCAAACAATAACCATGATTGTTAATCATTTTTGTTTATAGACGATAAATAGACTTTAACCTAGTTTTTTCTAGTTGGTGCAGAGTTTCAAAGCAAATAAAATCTGAAACAATACATTCAAACGGAAACAAACAAGCAAATTTGAAACAATTGCTAATATTGAACAAGATATTATTGAAACTGTACCTAATTACGAAAAACAAGAAAAGATAAAGACTAAAAAGATAAAAGAAAAGAAAGAAAAATGAAGAAATTTAAGAAAAGTAATTATAAGTTATATTACTATTATCGTAACTAATATCCATTACTAATATCGTAAGGGCTGGGATGACCTGGTCGGTAAGGCACTGGGCCCATGTCCGAGAGGTGTTGGGTTCGAACCCCGCAGGCCGAAGACTCTCCGTGTACTTAAGTGACTGATGCACGTTAAATCTGTCGAGTCGCAAAAGTCCTCCGTGTTCCCATCAAAACCTCTGGGGGTACTGGATTGGAGAACGATCGTTCTCTGATTCAGGTCAAAATTACGATCTGTGGATGAATGAATGGATGTATGAATGGGTCCGCCCTGTAAATGGGTGTGACGTATGGTGCAGCAGAAGTCGAATTCTTGGCCATAGATGGCGCCACAGGAAAACAAGAACAATCGCCCCCCCCCATCTGTCTAAACAGGCATGCTTCAACAAAAACAACAACTTATATCGTAATATCTTCCATTACAAATATCGTAACCTATTAACGCAACAATTAACTAAACATACAAGCTATTTTGCAATGATTAAACACTCAGTATTTTAGATTGAATTTTATTATAAGTGTTTTGTTAAAAACTGTTAAAAAAATATTAGGTACTAAATTTTCTGATTTGGCTAGAAACTGTGCACCAGTAATTAAAAAATAAATACGAATTGTTTAAAAAGTTGCAATAATAACCGAGTGAAATGATTGGGTGTGAAATTTATCTTAATTGAATCGGAAGCTTAGCTGTAAAACTAAATGTGTGTTTTGGCTTCTTTTTTTTTAATTTTTTTTTATTTCTATGTAAAATCAGTTTGTGGTACAGAACAAGAATAAATACGGATAAATGGCTAGGAACTAAAGAGAGG
This sequence comes from Parasteatoda tepidariorum, assembly GCF_043381705.1. Classification (NCBI taxonomy): domain Eukaryota; kingdom Metazoa; phylum Arthropoda; class Arachnida; order Araneae; family Theridiidae; genus Parasteatoda; species Parasteatoda tepidariorum. The sequence continues at coordinate 71,857,258 of NC_092210.1, read as the reverse complement.
TACGATCAAAGAGTGGAGATTCCAGGTACTCTTTTTCCAGGATATATTTAAACGCGTAGCGAGAAAAGAACATCGAAACGTGTGTCTAGAAACAAGATGTTAAGCATATCAGCAATGGATTTGATAGCTTTGTTTTCTCTGTTTATCTCTGTCGTCTCAGTATTTTCGTTCTCTCATCCTTCTTTTATTAAGAAGAGATTTCCAATTCCACTATTTTATCCAGTGTTTTATGCACTATTTTATCCAGTGTTTTATATCGTTCCTGAAACTGAAGTTCTTGATGCCACCAAGTTGGCAGTACTTCGTAAAATGTTTGCATTCCATTGCTTTTTTTACGTTCGATATTTTTTTTTCCTTCAAGATTTCTAGAAAGTCATTGATATTTTTAAGTCAGTATACTTCGTTCTTAGTTTTTGTAAATCGCTTACAGTTGCGTAACAAGATTTTAAAAAGAATTTCGGATGGAAGTTCCAGTTGATAAGTATTTATATGAATGCGACAATACTTTTCTTTATTATTTTGTAATATATTACACATAACTTTAAGAATATTTTCCATTACATTGGATTAAATGAAAATATAATTTATGAATTCTTCAATTGATTTCATGCTTTGTTCCGAAAAAATTCAGTTTTAATATTTCATTTAGTTTTTCATATTTCGTTGCTAATTAAACTTCCAGACTAATATTTTCTAGATAATTTACCTTAAAGTTTAGAGAGTGTGAAAAACTTTAAAAGTGCAAGAATCGTTTAACGCAAGAAATATTTGAATTTAATAAATATTCTTCACTTAAAAAAATAGCAACTACAGCAATATTCAATGTTCAAAGACTTGCTGAAATAATTTAAAGTATTTCTTTAATTACTGATATTTAAACGAAAGTAATTACCCAAATTTTGAGCTTATTTGCTGTTTTTTTACTTAACTAATGACAGTGCAAAAAATTGACGAATATTAAATACATCTGAAAATAATATTCAGGGGGAAAAAAGAAAGAAACAAGCTTGATTGTTATCTTATTTTGGTTTTTAAATTAAAGAAAATGTGTTAAGATAGTTCAAAACATGTTCATTTTGAGCAGTATAAATAGATATTACTTAAGCCAAACGACCACAATTGGGTCAAAAGGAGGCAAGGAAAATAACCGAGAACAATTTTTCAAAACGCTATTAGGATAAAAAGTATATAACGAAATTCATCTGCTAGCAAGTTCCAATTACTTGTTATTTTTTTAATTCGTTTATTTTCCGGAGATTAGGCATTAGAATATATAAGATGCCTGAAAAATATTGAAGCGATCCTCGAATCTTTTATATCCCCGAATCCTTTTAGAAAAATGATCCGATTTGCCCAAAACATTTTTGTATTTTCTTTTACAAATATCGCCGGAATAGACAAAAATTAAAATTTGGTATAGTTTGTTAACAATTGAGGAGTTCCGAGAAAATAAAAATAAAAAAGTGTTTAGATCTTATCTATTTTTTTTAACTAAAAAGAAACTTTTACTTTAAAAACAATTATGTTTCAAGCTCTAAGTCCTATTAATTTCAATTCATATGTTCCAATAATGATTCTAAAAGTTACTATTGAGACGAAAATAAGTATTATTCAATTAAATTAAGTTTAAGAAGAAATAATTTCAAGAAATTATTCAGTCGAATCAGAATTAAATTTTAAATGACTGAACCAAGAGTTGGTTAATGTATTAGTTTAAGTAATTAAATTTATAAAATTTGTTAACAGTTTGTCGGTCAATTTTCTGTTGAATATATATATTTTTTCTATCAAAATCAATAGTATAGCTCACGCTTTTGTAAAGAAAGAAAATTTTTACCAATTTGAAAAGAAAAAAATGCTCTTCCCCCAAATGTTCTATTGATGCAAAAAAAAACTTTTTTTTGCGAAAATCTTAACAAAACTAGTACATTTTAATTGTAATATTTTGTAATGAAGTATGAATCATGCATCATTGTAAGATTGTAATTGTAAGATCTTGTAATGTAGTATTATCAAGCTTAATTGCACGTAGCTAACATTATTTTCTTACTTGAGATATTTCTTTTTTTAAAAAAATTAGGAATATTTATTATTTCTATGCGTTTATTAACTTGCTTTCGTATTTGTAATAATGGACCCTTGCAATTAGAAATTCGACAACTTTCCAATTTCAAGAAAATTGCAACTTAGTTTTCTTAAATGTTATGGCAAAAGCCTAATGAAACTGCAAAGTCAGTATCTATTTATAAGGAGCTTTCTCCAGCTCAGTCACGGGAGCAGGAGAATGCGTTTCATTCTTCATTGTTTTTTTTTTTCTTTCTTTAAAAGTCGATATTTTCCACAAAAAAGAACATATTGCTTATAAATAATAAAGTTATAATAATTTTATGAACATTTTGTTAATTTGTCAATCGTAACGAGATGAAAAATTATCTGGATTTGAAAAGTAATCGAGGGAATTCAAAAAATTTAAAATTTATGACTACATATTCTGGAACAAAAAAAGTAGAAATTTATGAGGAGTAAATATACTTGTTAACGAGAATATCATTATAACAGTTAAAATAGAAGACGCTTCTTACCTCTCTCGAATTAAGTTTATCATATGATTAAAAATTTAAAAGAGAGTGTTGAGAACACGAGTGTTTAAATACGAGATCTAACAACATATCTCATTTTCTTCCTTTTTTTAATTTTTATTTTTTCTATCATCTCAGTCAACAACTTAAATGTGGACTTATAAAATAAAGATTTCGAGAAAGATTATGTTTTCCTACCACAATGGATAAATATTTCCTATTTAAAGCAAAAATGGAGCAAGGAAAACTTGCAAAAAATCCTTATGAATTGCAATAAACTTTTAACAAATTGTAACTTCGAAACTCGTTAAATAAAAATAGTATTTTTAGTACGTTAACTAGCTGCTGTGAGGCAGGCTACATGGTGGCTCGCACAGTACTTTTTTCTACAAGTTCCGAGTTTTTTTCTAAAATTCCGAAAAATTGACAAATGTTAATTTTTTTTTTTTTTTTTTGAAATTTTGCTCTACTCCCTGAATATTTTGAATAATTTAGTTTATCATTTTTCTACCTTCTTTCGTGATTTCAAGTTCCTCTGTCTTATGCATTTTGTGCAGCAAAACATTATGTAACGTAAAGAAATAGAACGTATAAAACATAATTGCATAATATAATTGCAATTTCGGCGAAGTTTCCTTGTTTCTGTTATCATTTAAAATAAAATTGGCGCATCTATAGCTGAAATATCTAAAGTCATAATTTAATATTATAAAGATGTGTTACAGTGATCTCGAATTTTATAAATTTCTTAAAACTATAAAGAGATCTAGTTTTTTTGTTTACATTATACTCTTGCTAACTTTTTTTTTTCTATTCATGGATGTTTGGTAGCACTTCAATCGTCAGCTTTAGAGAAATCACATGTTTGTGAAGATTCATGTATCATTTAGTGCAAAAAATAACTGAAATAAATCAAACAAATATTACTATAATTATATAATCATTATTTATATTCTTTTACGTTTCTTTGAACTATATTATGCGTGATTTTGAAAGTTTATAATTTTACTATCACCTGTTATCTCTATTATGGCGCATCAATTTTCTAACAGCAAGAAATTAGAAAAACGTATTTCTTAATATCAACGAAAAAAAATGCGGTTACCAAGAGAAAAACTTTCTCTAAAGGAAAATTAGAAATCAGTCTTGTAAGGATTAAAGGAAATTCTGATGAGATTGAAATTCTTCTTAAATTATTTTTTTACCCAATGAATGCGTGAAGGAATTATTTGATTGAAGAAAAAAATTATATTTTTCAATAAAGCTAAAGAAGCAAATCGACAATTTGCTTTTCTTACGAAAAAAAATAAAAACTTTTAGAATGATGGACAAATTAATAATGCTACAGTCACAACATTCCAGTGAAACAACTAACAAATTAAAGTAATGCTTGTAAGGACAATAAGTAAAAGAAAGAGTATTTGTTCCCAGAACTGAAAATGCTGAGAAGCATCAGAAAGACTCTTGGATAAGAGAAAACGAATGAGCAGATCTGCGCACTGAGCAGATTTGCTTTGACCAATGAATGCTTTGCTGAGCAGATTTGCTTTGTTCAAGAATATTTTTAAGACCATTTGTTGAAGAGAATCGTACACTTGAACGATAAAACCGAGTAAACCCTCCTCAAATAACTCACTCACAAACGAAAATAGAACATAATTTATACTTTTATCAAGAAGTACGTCCAAATATTTCTGGCATTGAAGGTAAGACTAATAATTTTTTGTACCTATTTCAATAGTTATAATTGAAGAGATTTAAAAATAAATAAATAATATATTGGAGATAAAGATATTTATTTTATTAAAAGAAACATAGATAAATTTATGTATACGAACTGTGTTTTATAGAATATTAGAAAGAAAAAATTAAGCAACATTTTTAAAACCACGTTTTTCAATGTAATATAAGATGAATAAATAGTCGGATCTTAAACAAAAGATATTGAATGCATCTCTTTTGTAACATATTAGAAAGTTTTACTGCTGGTATGAGTTACGAAAAGAATAAGCCATATTTTTTCGTTTTAAGTTCGACAGAAATGAAATTGTTTTTTTTGTTTTTTTTGTTTTTATCATATTTAAACCACTAAATGTTTTTTTTAAATTTATTTATACTTTATTTTCTATTTTTATTTTCTTCTTTAAGTGTGTTAGTTTATATCAGAAATGGCCCAAATTTTCACTGGCAAAACATTTTTTTTCGTAACTACTAAAAAACAAAATGATTAAACAAAAACTTAATTTTTCGGCACTTCAATAGCTGAATTTAATTTTCATCCTCAATTTCATCTGCCCAAACGAGCGAGTTATGGATTCGATTGAGCATCTTTTTTTTTTCTCATAAAGCCACTACATAACAAATTTTAGCATCTTTTCGTTACTATACTATTTTTTTATAACCGTCGTTGAACAACCGACCCAATTTTGTGGGTTTGCGACTACTAATGTTCAACTCCGTAACCTTGTAATTTTGAACCCAATCCAGAGGACAAGGGAACCCCTGGATCGAGTATTGGGAGAAATTTGCTTTCGTAGAGGACTTTTTGATGGAGCTAACCCGCATTTGCGTTACACGGAGAGGAAGACCACGAGAACCTCCCACGGCTAGCCTCACGGCAAGGGGACTCTAACCCATGATCTGTCTACCACTGAGGATATTTCACGTCAGCACTGCGGTCGGTGCAAGTCGGATGCGGAATTCGTATCGACTGGGGTTCGAACCCAGTTCACCGCATTGGAAGGCGAACGCTCTATCCCCTGAGCCATCGCGGCTCTTACTATACTATTTTATTTTATTTTATGACCGCCGTTGAACAACCGTGTTTACGACTACTAAACGTTCAACTCCGTAGCCTTGTAATTTTACTATACTATTTAAATAATTGAATGATGAAAAGTAATATGAAGGAAATATTAAAATTTAAGAAATGTTTTTAAAAATTATTCGATAAAATGTAATGGCCGTCAATTCATCTCATTTGAAAAAGCAGGTATTCTAAATTAAATTAATCACATCAAGCACAGTTTTCTAACTTTCAGCAAAAGATCTCAGATTACAGTGGTTCAACACTTTTTAGCTGTTTACCCTTGGGTATTCAGCTCCTGGAATATTTAATCTTAATTTTTTCGTCAACATCAGTACACTTCAACTTTTTTATGCACCTACAACTTTATTACGGGGGTGTGTCTTCTTGGTCAGGTACCCCTTCGTACACATTCCTTTGTTTCCCATTGATTTTCAAACTGCTATCTTTTGACCACATACTATTTCTCTGCGCTAATAGATTTCCTCTATTTGTTTTGACAATAAAGTCTTAACATATTTACTACTTTAATTTATAATCTTATTTTTAACTCTGAAGTTTATTTAGCTGTAAAATATTTCGAAATTCTTTTAGTGGTCTGAATAATTTGAATGGTTATCATGCCTGAATCTCAAATTAAAATTTGAGCATTCTAACATTAAAGTCGGACAGTTTCCAAAGTTTTTAATGACAAAAAATTCCCGTTGGAGATAAAATGGTGATGCATTCTGTGTCCAGCATTCAGATAACAATTGTATTGTGAAGAATATGCTTTTAGTTAAAACTTTTCTTACTTTAGCTAGTTGGAAATCGAGTAAAACTTCTACCAACAATAGTGTTTAGCTAGGAAATATGTAATGATAAAATGTGCCTGCATGTTCAGAAAAAGTTAAAAATGTGCATTGTAATCCAGTACAAAAATGTATTTACAATTTTAGCTCTTTTGCTAATTGACATTTTGATTGGCGTAAGTTTTTTTTTTCTAATGGTCACTAAACCAAAGAAATATTTTTTATTAACATTTAAGGAATTTAAGTTATAAGTATTAAAAATTAGTTTACTTCATCTGGTAAAAAAGTATCCGAAACTTTCATAAATAAATTATTTTTCTATAATAATGTGGCGATAAATTATGCTTGCAGCAACCAGGAAAGGATTGAAATTTGCATTGTATTTAGGCTACAAAATATAGTTGCAGCTTGAATTTTTCAGCTGGCAGGATATTGGTAAGAATTCCGATTTATTCTAATTTATGACTGTCGATATTGTAAGGAGGATAAATTTTGTTTTCAACGCTACAGGAATGATCAGAAATTCCCTTCATACTAACCACCTGAAGTCATTTCAAATTTGATAGCTAATCATAAGCAAGTAAAAAAACATAAATATTGCAGTGAACTTCTTTTGGTGATAATATAATATTAAATTTTTCTTGTCGCATTCAGAAAATGATTAAAAATTGTTATCCCATAAAGCACAGAGCTACATATAAAATTTCAGTACTCTAACTAGTTTTGAAATGCTAGGAATTTCGATTGATGATAAATTCTCTTTAACAGTATTATCACGATAAATTTTCCTTGTAGTGGTCGAAAGATTACAGAAACTTATATTGTAAACAGAGTACCAGTTAAAACTTGGGTATTTTGGCAGCTTTTCAAAATATTTGAAATTTTGATTGATTCACGATAGGTTCTACTCTTTAATGCTCAAGAAATTATTTAAAATTGCATTATCATTAGAAACAGAGTTTTTGTAGAGATTTTAGAGCTCTATCCAGTCAAAAAGTGCTCAAACTTTTCATAGCAAGATTCCGCAGTTGAATGAGTTCGGGGGGAAAAAAAGCTTTCTTATTGAAGCGAAATACCCTGTAAATGTGTTTCATTGCAATAAAAGTGCAGGAGATGGGAAACCAACATTTCGATAAAACAAAGAAAATTATATCCATGACTCCAGACTTATCCAAGCGCTTCAATATTAGGATATTATTAATTTTCCCTTTTTAAATAAAAATTTATAAAATTAATTGAATTTCTTTTTCGACAATGGATTTTCAAAATATGTTTATACTTCTTTATCGCAAATAATGAAAATCATATCTATATAAATTAGAAACCGCAGAAAATGTCTGAATAATTAGCATCTCTTAGAATTTAAAATTAAAACTGGACACTGGATTAAAAAATGTACATAACATTGTATAAAAAAATATCAAAAACAATATTATAAATAGTGATTTCGGAGACCTCGATTCTACAATGAAAAAAAAATCTGTATGAAATTACGGTAAAAAGTACCGGAACTCAGGTTGCCGTTTCCTTTTACTGTAAAATCCTTCTTAACCGGCTCATATTGCGGAAGAAGAAAAAATTCTGATGTAGCGTAATTTTTACAGTAATAATTACCTTTAAAGTACTGAATCACTCTAATTAAATATTACGTAAAAGTTTTGATATAATATGTCTTAATAAAGTTTTGATTAACCTTTTTGATATAATATTTTATGGTAAAAATGGATTTCACGGGAAAACGGATTTTTGGAATATGAACCCAAAGTGTCTGTACTTTATACCATAATTTGATCTGGAATTTTGTACAGTTTAACCTTTTGGCACGTATTGAAAACTTCTGTTTTAATAATAGATTGTCAAGTATATAGCAAACCAATAATAAAAAAAATTTCAATTTGGATAATATTTGTTCTAATTATTTGATTTTTGCAAAATAAGTGACAATTTAATGTTGAACGTGCTGACTTCAAAAAAGTTGATCTCAAAAGAGACTCAGCAGTTGGGACTATGTATTCTGAATAATAGCTACTCGTATTTCGATGGTGAAATATCCTATTTTGTCTGAAAAGAAGAATTATTGGTTCAGAGAAAAAAACATTTTGCGTTTATTTTCGTTACTTAGTATATTGTTACCACTAATTATTTAGTACGTTTGAGATCTATCATATAAACTATGGAAACTTGCGCTTTGTAAAATCAGATCTTTTGAACAAAAGTAATTTAGAGAGATTTTTCTGATTACTGTACATCACAGAAAAACGGATTTCACGAATAAAAAGACGACAGTAATATTGCTGTAATCGAATAATTATATATAAAAATGAAATGGGGTGTGTGCGTGTCATTTTATGCTTCAGAATCGCTTGCGCTAGCGTTCTGAAATTTATACACTAAGTGAAAGGAGACATTTAAGACAACAATCCTAATAATCACTTAAGAGTTTTAACTAGATCATTTGGGAGAGACAATTTAAAATTGAAATTTTCTCATTGGCTATTGCTTTAAATCAAACTATAGATGTTTATGTTTTATCAAATATTTTAATGATAACATCAATGATATTCGCTAGCTTGTAATTTCCTTAATCAAAAAAGAAAGGTAATTTATTGCAGGGTTCAATAATTCTTTCATACATTATGTCAAGTAAAATAGTCGCATAGGATGACTACATCACGAAATTTTAGCATTTCCAAAGTAATCTGAAATCAAGTATTCATTTTATTCATAAGTATGCTTATAAATTGTGTTTCGATAAAATTAAAGAATTCAAAATTAACGATAATTAAAACAGAAAGTTTTGTACTGATATGTAAAATAAATTTTTAAAAAAAGTGCACCGTAAAAAAAATTACATTTAGAAAAAAAACTGTAAGCTGGTGTACCAGTTTAAAACCGCCTATTTCACAGAAATTGCTATTATTTAAAAAACGGATGCCTGTTTTTTAAGCTGATAAATACTGTTATTTTTACAAACAACTTCAAATTTCTATAAAAAAAACTACTATTTTATGAAAATACCATGTTATCTTTGCAAAAAAAGCTCTACAAAATAACTATGTCAGCATTGGGGTCGGTGCGAGCAAAAAGCGGAAATCGTACCGGCATTTGAACCCGGATCACTTCATTGAGAGGCGAGCACTCAGTTCAATAAGCCACGGCAGTGCTTGGTTTCAAAGAAAAATCTTAAACTGTCTTTATATCAAAAGTCTTACTTATTGAAATCAACTGTAAGTGTAAAACCGTTTAAAACTATTTTGGCCCACTTTTATAAAAATGCCTGAAAACTAAAATAATTATATCTAAAGACAGATATTATTAAGGTACAGTATCAATTCGACAATGAAGTCGAATCCCAATATTATTTAGAACCAAAATTCAAAAATTATTAATAATTGATTTTTTACATTTAAAATAATTTTAATTATTCCTTTAATATCTAAGGACAAATGTGCACTATTTTAAACTTTGTCCCCAGTGTTTCACGTCATTCCCTCACAGCAATGTTCTTATCACCTGCAATCTTCTTAGAATAAAAACATTTTAATAAAAACTTCAGAAGTTAAGAACTGGCATCATAGAACAAAATTGCAGTATGTTTCCATCTTCAACTTAAAGAAGCTTTGCTGTGGAATAAATTTGAATGAATCAAACCAGGTAAAATTTTTTACATTTGTCATTCCCTCATGTC
>NC_092210.1:71837985-71847023 GCF_043381705.1 Parasteatoda tepidariorum | reverse complement strand
CTATATATATATATATATGTATGTATGTCTGTATGTATAATATCTATACTGCTATTTTAACACTCAGTATAAACTATATAATTGATATAATTGTTTTATGAAACTTTTTTTTAAAATTTTTTTCCCAATAGATGGAACAGTAGTACTATAGATACTATATAGATATAGAGTAGTTGATACTATAGTGGAAAAAAATCGATGTCGTCCATCTCTCTCTAATTGAAGCCTATGAATTAGGGGAGAGAAAAATAGAGTGTAGGTCAGTTTCTAACTATTAGAATGTGCAAATAATTTGAGAAAATCTAAGAAAAAATTAAGTCTTATGTCTAGCATAGATCTGTACCATCTAACATCTACTGAAGGAGAAAATGCAAATTTTAGAATTTATCTGTGAATGGAATTGTTTCCGATGTATATTTATTTGCAAACGAATGAGACCGAAAAACATCCGATATCACTTACAGTATAAAAATTCAAAGCTATTTAGTATAATATAAAAAATACAAATTTTGACTTAGAGGTTCTTATCTATGCAAACAAGGTGTTATATTTTTTCATGCTGCATCAAACAAAATCTAAATTAATTCGACATGGGTGATTGCTTAGAAATTATTAAAGTTTTATGAATAAAAATACAGTTATTACTTACACTTTTATCTCTGACATTGCTATTTACACAAGCAAGGTATTGTCTCCTATGTACTGTTTTATAATGAATAGAAATTATTAAACCCAAATTAATAAACTAATATTTAAAAAGTTATGATAGTGTTAGTTTTTATAATATACAAAACGTACAGTTTTTGATATGTACATATTCACGCGGTCAGGTCGTCATGTGCTGATAAGCGATATATATACATATAAATATGTTTTGCGGATATAATCGTGTGGGCTGAAGAAAAGATTATATCTTTTTTTTTCGGTAACATTTCATTTTTTTTTTTAATAAAATGTTGGCTTGTAAGTTCTGAAGCTCTTAAACAGAAGACCAATCACGCTACGAAAAATGGTATGTCGTCAAAAAAGAGAAGAAAAAAAGTTTCATATGAATATTTTATGCTTGCTTGATTTTTATGCATTTATTTGGTATTTTTTTTATACCGTCCTTATTTGTATATATTTTTAGAAGCTTAATTTCGTTAATTAAGAAAAATATGAAAGTATTTTAAATCTTAAACTAAAGGGAAGTATGCAAAGCATCATGATGAAAAACTAAAACGAAGAAATGCAAAAATTTCTAAATTCTAAAAATGAAAATATTCAAATCAGGCAAGATTATTGAAAGAAAGTTCTAATTATTTTTAAATAAATCCCTTATGCCTGATATTAATTAACATACAGTCAAATTTGTATTCGCAAAAAAAATTTTTTTCTTTAAGGGTTACAGTATTTATTGAACACGTTATTTTCTTTTTACAAAATTGTAAGCCAAATGTATATTAGTAGGAAAAATTATAAATATTGGTGATTTGAAAAAGTTTATATTTTTTAATGTGCTGTTTAGGAAATTAAAAAGCTTTAAATATATATTATGGCAATTTTTATGCCAGTTTTGGGCTATAGTTACAAAACCCGGTGTATATAGATGAATGCCTCTAGACGAGCAATAATTAGCATAGAACATATGGTCACATTTTAATAAAAACGCTTTTCAGAAGCGTAACTCTGAACAAAATAAACACTCGATTTCAAGCATTTTTAGAGATACTTATTCGGTTTACTAGGCCTCAAAAACTATTTATGTTGATCCTTATTCTTACCTGACATCACAGAGAAATATGTAAAGAGTTTTCACTCTAATGTTAAAGAAAACTACAAGAATAAATAAATAATTAAATAATAAAAACTTGATTTTTTTTTTAAATCCGGGACAAAATAGACTTTTAGTGCGATGCAACGACAAAGAACTTAACGACTGGTTAGATTGATGAGTTTATCGTTTTCTTTCATAGTTTTTAATTGAATTTATAATGATCGCTGCAATCGTTTGTTGTTTGTTTTATTTTAGTTGTATAAAATGTTCAGAAGTTATTCTTCAAAGACAACGCTTATTAATGAAGACAAAAGTATATCTTGTAAAGTAAATTAGGATTTGTTTTACATATTTTCATTTCTAACTATTTTCCTCGTTCTTAAATTTATATCAGTATTGAATAAAATACATATATAGATGGACGGTATGAACTATTGATCCTTTTAATTTATTAAAAGAATTAATTCCAAAAAATTTTATTAATGCAGCTTGTTTCTCTGTTTATCGTAGAATTTATCATATAACTGAATAAAACGAGCAAGAGTCAATAAAAATATAACAGAAACGGAATTCACGAGGAATATAATTAAAGCTGAAACTAAAATATTTTGAATAATCTCAAAATAATAATATGTTTCTATACAAATGCTCATTGTCAAAATTCTTAAAACACTACATTAAATCAATGCAATTCAATCTTTATACAATAAATCAATGCAATTCAATCCTTATACAATAATCACTATTGAACGTAAGCAGAAAAACTTAACTTTCAAACTACAAATCACAAGCAACTATTAATCATTTATACTACAAATTAAATCGTTCAGAAATAGGCAAAAATATGGCAGAAACCGTAAATTGTGATTGTATGAAGTGTCAACTGTTCAAAGCTACTGTGTGAGCCAAACGTTTCGTTTAAGCGTCTCTAGAGGGCGCAAATGCCTGTTAGGCCTGGAGAAACTTTTAGAAATGCGTCATGATGACGCCAGGGTGGATAGTATTACCATTCATGAATGACACAATGAATCAAAAATAATTAAGAAGAACGTGAAATATACTTTTTTTGGTGAAACAGAGCTGTAAGCGTAAACACCTCCGGTATTATCTTCCAAATATAAGAAACAAAACTTTTAAAAAACATTACTGGAACTTAATAGTGTCGTTAGTATTAGAAGTTTAAGAAAGTAAAAATATGTATAGAAGTATTTGATATTAAAAATAATAATTCAACAGCCCCGTTTTAAAAAAAAATTAGGAAAAACAATCTACTCAAAGTGAGTCAAGTATATAAGTATTTTCCCTTACTTGGTAAATACAGAAAGATCAAATTACGACCTAAATTTAATAAACCAGGAAACTCCAGAAAAATTTTGACATTCATTCAAAATTAAATAAATCAGGTTAATTAATTAATACTAATTTAATTAATTGAAAATCAAACTGCATTGGTAGAGCATTTCAATGCTATTGTATGAACTTCTTTTCCTCGTGTAATTTAATTACTCACATGTCATGTAGTAGCAAAGGGTTCTAACTGAATATTTCAGTAAACAAACGAGTAGAATGATAATATGAATCTTTCCTAACCATCTTGATGTTTTAAATAGCTTCTCTATCTAATTTTATTGTAATACAATATTTAAATTCTACTTTTTTCCTTTTCAGAACTTACTTGTAACGAAAGAACCAGCTTCTTATTCAGTTTTTTTTTTCTCATCGGAGTATTCCAGCTCACTCCATTAAACAAATAAGTTTCGACTCCCAATTGTTTTAAAATGAAAGATTCTGGCTATTAAAGAGGATGTTCCCAGCAAATTATGCCTTTTCATAAATGTGGTTGATAATATCCGTCTTTGTATACAGTGCTATTGAATCTGACATATCTTTATTTCATGTAAGCCAATTGTTGCAATGTTTATTCATCAGTGACATGGAAATAAAATTCAAAACATAATCGTACAAATGCTTTTTTTTTCTCTTTTTTCTTCTTTTTTTTCAAATTACTTAATGCTAAATATAATTCACAATTTACTGATTTTAATATTAGATAGATCATCTCTAAAAGTCTGTTGTATTTTTCAGATAAACCTTTTTGATAGTAAGGCACGCTGCAGGAAAAACATCGTTTAATCCATAAAGTATCGCTTAACAAGTTTTTATTTATTAACATCAAGTTAATGCATTTAGCCAGACTGAAGTAACTACGCTTAGTTGATATCAATTTCTTTTTTGATAAGTCAACACAAATTCATTATACATTCTTCACAAATATTAGCTCATGATCTAAAGGGAGTTAAATAAACATGGAAATTCTGATGCATTTTGATTTCTAATTGTTGTTGTGAGCACTATAGAGACCAAGGAAACCGGTTTGCTATCCATTAACATAGTCCACAGATGATACAGGAGATGCAATTTTAGACACGGCTTGATTGTGCAGTTTACCAAAAGGATCATTATTCGTGAACTGTTTATGATAGAGCTATTAAAAAACTTCATTATAAATTGAAAAATGAGGGATTTAAAAAATTTCGTTAAATGAAAGAGTCATCTTCCTTGTTTCATGAAACTTTTTTTAAAATTCTTTTCCCAATAGACGGTCCAGTGGATTGATCAAATAATGTAATTTCGTTGTTAATTGTACTACAGTGGAAAAAAATCGATGTCGTCCATCTCTCTCTCTCTAATTGTAACCCATGAATTAGGGGAGAGAAAAATAGGGTGTAGGTCAGTTTCAAACTATTAGAGTGTGCAAATAATTTGATAAAATCTAGGAAAAAATTAAGTTTTATGTCTAGCATAGATTTGTGCCATCTAACATCTACTGAAGGAGAAAATGCAAATTTTAGAATTTATCTGTGAATGGAATTGTTTCCGATGTATATTTATTAGCAAACGAATGAGACCGAAAAACATCCGATATCACTAACAGTATAAAAATTCAAGGCAATCTAGTATAATATAAAAATTACAAATTTTGACTTAAAGGTTCTTATCTATGCGAACAAGGTGTTATATTTTTTCATGCTGCATCAAACAAAATCTAAATTAATTCGGCGTGGGTGATTGCTTAGAAATTATAAAAGTTTCATGAATAAAAATACAGTTATTACTTACACTTTTATCTCTGACATTGCTATTTACACAAGCAAAGTATTGTCTCCAATGTATTGTTTTATAATGAATAGAAATTATTAAATCCAGATTAATTAAACTAATATTTTAAAAGTTATGATAGTGTTAGTTTTTATTATATACAAAACGTACAGTTTTTGATGTGTACATATTCACGCGTCAGGTCGTCATGTCTTGATCAGTGAAACATTGTTACTTTGTATCTGTAATAATAAATCGAATAAGATAAGAGTTTTGCATATAATCAAAAAGAAAAAAATCTGGCAAAATTACTGTACTGTATGGTAATGAAATTTTTGGGGAAAAAAAACATCATTCTGGTAAATTAAACCGAAATATACGGTATTTGAACCATTCATATAGTAATTTTTTTTTCATATGTTTCTGGTTTTAAAATTTTTCTATTTTTGTATATAATTTTAATTATATAATTTTCTATTGTTGCTTAGTTGATATAAGTGTATTGCATATGTTAGAGTCAAATGTGTGTTCATTCGTTTGAAAAAGCAGTGCATATTTTAGAACTAATATTTTAATATGATGGGCAAACTTTATTATAATTTTAAAATAAAAATTTTAAAGCATTGATCATACAAAAGAATATTCCAGTTATTTTAAATTAGTTATGTAACTTTGGTTTCGTATAAGCAACATTTTTTACAAGATTATAATTTCAATAAAAGCATAGAATAAAACGATTTTAAAAGTAAGCATTATTCGAAACATAATTTATGTAAATTGAATTAAGTGTTTATGAATAAAAGGTTTCATAAGATATGTAAGTTTCATATTTTTGGAACTTAATTTTCAAAAGTATACCTTCTGGTTGAAGCACACAAGTATCATAGCAAATTGTTTAACATTTCATGTCATACAGAGCTTGTTTATTAAAGTCTAATAAATGTGCTTTTGTGTTTTGATAGAAAGGTCGAACATTATCTTTGCTGTCGTTACTTTAGTATTTAAACACAGTTCTTGAAAAATATATCTTTGAATTCCATGATTCATTGTATCTTAGACTTTTACTCTTATTATACTCGTGTTAATTAGTAATATGCCTCCAGGTAGAACTCTGTTTTTGGCATTCTCATTCTAATACGGAATGCATTCACGAACGAACGGAAATCATGGCATTATGAGCTTGCATTGAGCGATCAACTTGGTACACATTTCCGAAATGCTCTTCTTGAAAATGTGAAAGAATTTTTCTTTTGAAGCAGCAGAAGGCAAAAATTTGAGAGATGAATAAAGGGCTGTTTTACGTCTAATTTTGCAGAAGGAAGAGTCTATGGAACAATGATTTTCTCAGACTATGTGAAGCTGTCTTTTTTAAATCTAGAAAATTAAATAATTTCAATATAATTTTATTTCATAAAATTTTTAGTCATTTAAAATGAATGATAAATTACGCAAGTAAGAAGCAAATTATCAAGCGATTTACGTCATTTAAAAATATTCTGCTACACTGGAGAAATAATTTGGGTACACTGCTTTTATGAAGAAATTTTTTTTTTAATATCTTATTTTTTATTAATAGAAAGGAGGCACTTTAGTGTAGGGTATTCCGGGCACGAGCCCGTAACCTTTGAAAAACATCACTGTCAGGTACATACTAAACATTAAAAGTATTAGTCTAGGATGAACCAGGCAATGGCCTTCGCGTCACTTGATTAATCAGATCCTATCTTTTATTATTAGAGCTAATATTATACAAGATTAAATAGCATTAGATCTAACATTTGAGGTTTTTAAAATTATCATCTATTTCATTATTTTTGGTCCGGAGCTAATTTTTTGTGAAAAGGGCACTCATATTATTAATAAATAAATATTAATTTATAAAGCCGCTATTATTCCATGAAATGTTTGTTAAAACTATGCAATTTCATGCCAGAAATCGTAAGATTATTGAAAGCTAATTCGGTTCACGAACGATGAACTGGAAAAATCTTTTTATCAACTATTGTCATGATTACGAGATACAAGGATTGTTTCTGTCACGCATGTCAACTAAACACTTAAATTTATTTATCATCTTTTAATATTATTAATAAACACATTCAACTGCAAAAAATTCTAAATAAATACAAGTAAAGATTTCTTTTTTGAAATTCCATTTTATTAAGTTAGTAAATGATTTAAAATGCATTTACAAATATGTTATTTCAGTATATATCTGCAGTTGCGCTCTTAAAAATCGTTCAATGCTTAATCAGATAACAAAACGAGGCATTTAAATAGACTTATATTCCCTTATATTCATAAATTTGCTTAATTATATTCCAAAAAACATAATGCTTTTACTTTTGTCTTTAAGGTAATTTAGAATATGTATGTGAAACTGCGTTCAGTTTAACAATAGATTGAAAGCAATGCTAATACAATAGCAGAATTTCTTTTTAACAATAATCCAATTCAATCATATGCTTTTAGTTTTTTTTAAATACCTTTATTATAATGTTTATATATATCACCCAGTTTTTATTGGAAACCCATTTACAATGTTCGTAATGCATAATCTCTAATGCTAATCTAACCGCAAAATAAAAGTTATGGAATTGTTTTGTTTAAAATAAAAATAAGTTTAGTGATAACGGCCTTGTCAAAAAAAGTAACTGATAATAATCAAATTTTGATCTTTAATAATAAAGGCAGATTTTAAAAGATCATGCATAAAATGCATGATTTTTCGTCTCAGTATAGTATGCAATTACATATTTAGCAAATTTCATTTAGATGAAGCGCAATATTTATTATTAATTAATTTTTTAAAAAATTTAATGGTTTTGTGAAATTTTAAGCAAGGATTGTTGTTTTAGTACATAGATTTAAATAGTTATCGAATTGTTAAAAAAAAATTTCATATGCTCCGTAAAATTGTTTCTACATATAAACAAATTATTGGAAATATTAAATACTTTAAGCTTTTTTTCCCCCGGAAAAAAATGGTTTTTAACTCACGATTTTTGTTAAGTAAAACTTCAGATTCTGAAAAAAAAAATTATTTAAGTATTTCTCTATTTAATTTAAATCAAAGAAGAAGTGAAAGAAAATTCATGAAAGTAAATTTGGTAATCATATTCTTAAATAAATTCGTAAATTTTGAAATCATATTCTTTTACTATCATACAAAAAAATAACACTTCAAAAAATCAAACAATAAATTTATTTTAAGCTTGAAAATATCTTTATATAAAGCTACAATCTTATTTAAAGAAATAAATAATGACAAAGCTATATAATAAGGCAAGAACAAAAAAATAATTAAGTTAAATTCTTTTCAATTTAAATGAAAATATAACTTTTAATCTAAATAGTGCAACTTTTATTATGCAGTTTCATAATATGAATAATGTGTGATAACTAATAAATTAAAAATGACTGGAGAAAATTGAGAAATGACTTTCACAATGAATTTTATAAAATATGTTTTATTAACAAACAATTAAGAGTCTGGTAAAATTGACTCATTTCTAAAACAAAAATTAGGAATAGATTTAAAATTAAAAATAAAAACTTGTAAATGATAAATTATATGAAATTTATCAGAAAACTCTTTGCATTAAGAAAATAAAAAACTTATCAAAAGTTTAACTACTCAAGTATTATTTCTTAGTTAAATTTGAAAATTTCATTCATAAAAGTCAGGTGGAATCAAGATATAATTTGGAGTAATAGGAAAGCAAATGGAAGCAAGCAGAATTTGATATATATATATATATATATATATAATAAATAAATAAATACAAGAAGACACTAAGAAAGTTAAGAAAAACAATAAGTTTCATTTATTGCGCTTAAGCTGCAAGTAAACAGCACTCATTAGATAAGTTCAAAATGAAGAATAAAACAAAGAAAAATTATAGACATATGAAAAATTATCTATTAAAATTTTTTCTTTGATAATTCAAATAATTTTTCTATGTGCTAATCCATATCGTGCAAATCCGCGGCTAAAATTATTTGCAAAACAGGCAATTTATGTTTCTCTTTTCTATTTTATACGTTTTCTTAAATAAACATCTATCTTCTAAAACTATTTATGATCAATTTTTAAAATTATCCAGTATAATATTACCTTGCGCACATCCATTTCGGGCCCATCCTTGGTAACTAACAAATCAAAACTCAGAATAACAAATCA
>NC_092210.1:71826269-71837223 GCF_043381705.1 Parasteatoda tepidariorum | reverse complement strand
AAATATATATATATATATATATATATATATATAATTATTATTATTATTATTATTTCTTATTATTTTTATTAATTATAATTTTGAATTTTACAAACTGTAAAATGTAATTAAAAAGAATTTTAATTCATGGTAGCATGAACGTTCATCAGAAAGATTTACAAATGCACATCATCATTAGTAAATCTTATATTAAAAAAATAAATAAACATGCTAAAAAATTAATGTTTACAGATTTTCTTGCTTTAAATTTTCTAACTTTGATTATTTTGATGAGATCAAGCTGCTTGCAGTTATTTAAAGCATTGAGACAAACTATTTGTTTTATCTAATGTCCCTCTCAAATATCGATTAAGCAGCAGCTGCTACCACCTATTGGAGAACATTGCAAGGAAAACAATTTATCTAAGATTAAGATTAAGTAAATCAATTATGTTCTAAATTTTGCTTTTGCTTCCTTTATAAATAATTGATTATTTTTAATAATTCTATCGAAATAAATTGGATAGTAAAATGACTTAAAAACATTTAAAATATGAAGCACAAAATTCTTTATTAAACTCAGCAAGAGAGCGATGATTACTTTAAAATCCCCCCTGATATGTAAAATTTTTAAGGGATCTGTAATCGACAAATAAATAATAGTATGAAAATATTTATGAATATTTAAATTTTTTATAATATATATATATATATACATATTTCAAAATATGTCCTGTTAAATTTCATCACGCTATTAGACAAATGTTATTTATCCAAGAACAAGAAAAACCTGACAAATTATTTGCAGATATGTGTCTCCGAACACCAAAAAATAATAATATGCCGATATAATATGCCGATAATAATATGCCGATGAATATTTATGGATTGAATAGAGCGAGGTGAAAAAGGGTATAGAAAACATTCTTCTTATACAGAACAAAATAAAAATAACCTTGTTAGTCCTCCAAAATGAGACAATGTATATTAAATATGGGTTTGGTTTATATCGCGAACAGTCACTTTACCGACTATTCATTTCTCTTACCCGATACTTCGTTGACATCTCATGTAGCCAACAAGATCACTTCACCGACATCTCACTTCACCGACATCTCACTTCACCAACATCTCACTTCACCGACATCTCATTTCACTGACAGATCATTTCGCCGACATGATCATTTTGCCGGCATGATTATTTCTCCAACCTGAGTAGCATCTTGAAATTATTTGACACTTAAACTCATTTGATACTTTGATGATTATAAATATGTTATTAAATAACTTGTTTACTTGAAAGTTCGATTATTGCTGAGAACAGGGGAGGCAAGCAATTATTAAGTTTTAGCACTACAGATATGTTCTAAGTTTGAAATGAAATCTTTAATTTCTGATTAATTTTTGATTTATAAAATATCACTTGAAAATTAATTTAAAAAATGTTTAATTGAAGTTTAATTTTTTTAAATCTTTATTATAAAAAAATATTTTTATTGAAACGAATTGTTCTAACAAATAGTTCTCTATAAGGATGATGTAGCTAGTAAAATACTCCTATCTATCGTCCTACAGATGATTTTTAAAGCAGTACGTTTGATTTAATATTTTATAATTTTATTTTTCATTTTGAATTTCGATATTACATTTATATTATTTTAAATCACCGGTTAGAAAACAATTGCTTGCATTTTGACATACATTACTGGGATCAATGTTTATAATCTATAACTGGTATAAACTGTTGACTATGAATTATTTTAAATATAGGTACTTTAAAAAGAAATAAGAAAACTATTTATGAAAAGAAACTAATTGCTTTGTTATTAACTAAACTCATTTTTAATAATTTCCATTGTTATTCATGTAAATAGAATCAATATAGATATGTTACTATTCATATTACTATAAACTATTTTTCCTCAATTGGCCATTTGCAAACACCAAAGGGTTCATGAAGTGTAAAGAGTGAATTTTAAAAGGCTAATGCAATAAAATAACGAAAGAAAAAATTGTACATAATACTATACAAAATTATATTTAGGATGTAGCCGAGGCATGAGATCAGATAAAGCGTTTTTAAACGTGTGACCCCAAAACGGTTAGAACAATTATTTTTAAATTAAATAATTGCTTTTTAAACAATAAAGTTTTCTAAATGTTTTTAAATGAAACTTTAAGTAAGCATTTTTGAATTATTTTCTCTAAAAACAGTGCGCAGTGAATCAAAAATCAAACGGAAATTAAAGTTGACATGTACTCCTTTTCAAAACTGGTTAATCTCTACAGTGCTAATACTTAATAATTGCTCTTAAAGTCTCAGCAATAAGCAAATTAGTTATTTAAATCAGTTATTAGTAATAATGAGTAAATAAATTATTTAGGAGCACGTTTATAACTACCGCAAAATAATACACAGCAAATATAAAAAACAAATTCAAAATAATTTTGAGGCAAAAGAGGCAAGATGCATTGTTTAACAACTAAATAAAGAAAATTGGGAAAAAAATTTGGTAAAACTCAAAATTGGATTGATTATATCTTTAAAGTGATCGTGTTGTCGACTTTTGAGGGAAACAAAACAAAGATGAATACGAGACAACCACGGAAGTCTGTAAGTAATGTGATCAGTTGGCGGAGACTCCAAATCTTTATAAAATTTAGTTTCAATTTCATAAATGTAATTTCAACAATGCATACCGACAACTGTAATTTTAACAATGCTGCCTTTTAAAAATTAAATCTGCGAAATCTTTACTTTAATCTGTGAGATTAACTTCCATGTCCTACTGTCATGAAAACTACAAAAAAATTATCCAAGAAGCATATGCTTCTCAAACGCTGAAAATGGATGAAAAGGGCAAAATATTATGAAATTACTTTGCATGTATTCATTTGAATTTCTTTTATTAATATATTTGTTTCTTTTATTCGTGAAGTAACTAGATTTTATGATTGACATTAAATAGGGTATACTTTGTTGTTGAAAATTCGATACTTCATTATTTGATCACTTTTTCGATTGAATTAAGATCTTGCAACCATCTCTTAATGCATTTACCATTGGGGGAAGCTCTTTTCATCCGCTGTAGATAATGTCATAAATATTCTATCTTTATATAATTGCTGTAGTATTCCACAAGGACTAGCTAGTATACAGGAAACACAGTGTACCTAAAGGAGACAATGTTCAATTACTTTAAATTCTAATTCAAGATTCCTTCGTAAATGCAATACATTTAAAATGTCGTATCTCTGGAGCATATTCCGATGCATTTCCTCTTATTTAAAAACCTTTTTAACGGTTAATTTCATCTCTTATATTCCTCCAACTTGTCCTAAATAATACGTTTTCCCTTGAAAAAGAGTTCACTTTCCTTGAAGAGAAGTCGCAGGTGATACAACCTCGACCGCAGCACTGCCTTGAGCATCTTTTTAACCTATCGCATGAAAAAACGGAAAACACCACTCTTATTAATTTTAGAGGGTTTGTTAAATAGCTGTCGCCTTTAGAGCCTGATTTTGAGTGATCCTAATTGCGACAGTTTGAAGTCCCTAAATGCGACGTTGTCTTCTGCAGTTCAGAGTTAGGTGTCGATTACAGCAATCGAATATATCTGTAATTATTGGCATAGAATTACAACTATGTAATCAATAACTTGTAATTGTGGTTACAAGCATTTACGATTACGATTAAACATGATCTCTGATTACATGTTATCATGATTGCAAGCTATCAAAATATACGATAAAAAATAATTACGATTAGCTGTTATTACTTAAAAGTTATAACTAGTACAATATGCAATCACAGTGCAAATTCTAATAAAATGGGACTTGAAATGCATTATGGTACAGATGTACATACAATAAATAAAAAAAGCAAGTGATATCGAATAAAAGCAAGGGATATCGAATAAAAGGAGTGGTCTTTGAGATCGCTGCTTTTCTTCGATAGAAAGTGACTTGTTATTTATTTCGTGCTCAAATTGCTCTGGAAATAGCTTAGTAATTAGTTTCAATAAGTTAAAATTCATCATGTCTAAAATTCAATTTTTTTTTTTGGTAAAGCAAGTGATGCAGAATAAAGTTAATTATGCCGAACTTAATTGAAATCTTATCACACCCCTTTGCTCGAATATGGCCANGTGTGTGTATATATCACAATTGAAATGTACGTACTTTTAAACCATTTAGATTAAAACTTTGACTTTGTATTGGTACCAGGCCAATAAATCTAGTTCAAAGCATCTAATCGGAAAGTGATAAATTTTTCTCGTAGCGTTCAAAAATAGTTTTGACTTATGCTATCACTATGCACATAGCAAAAATTAAAATTAAACACAATAGTCAGAAAGCCATTTGAATTGTGATTGATAACAAATTCCATTTGACAATAAATTCCTCTTAGAACGGTTAGAAAACCTTTGAAATTTCTGTTATCATGCATAACAGGCGTAGAAGTTCAGTTGTAATGTGACAAATTTTTATAGTCGAAATTTTTGTGGTTGTTAATTTCCATTTTGGCGATAATATAACGATAAACTCTGCTTGTTACTGTCAAGAAATAACATAAATTCTCACTTTTTTTTCAAGCAGAAAAGTACAGTTATAATTTAAATTCAGGTTGCAGTTACAAATTAGATAGTTAAAAAAATTGATCGTAATTTTGATTGACGATCAATTTTTATTTTAGCGATAAGGAAACGATGGAAACTTGTAATGTCATTCATCATAAAGTTTCGATTCCAATTTTAAAGTAACCATAGTTTTAGTTTGACTATAAAACTGTATGAATGGCCATATTCGAGCAAAGGGGTGTGATAAGATTTCAATTAAGTTCGGCATAATTAACTTTATTCTGTATCACTTTCTTCACCAAAAAAAAGAAATTTGAATTTTAGACATGATGAATTTTAACTTATTGAAACTAATTACTAAGCTATTTCCAGAGCAATTTGGGCATGAAATAAATAACAAGTCACTTTCTATCGAAGAAAAGCAACGATCTCAAAGACCACTCCTTTCATTCGATATTGAAATAAATTTGCTTTTTAGTGTAATTGCAATTTGGAATCATTAGGGGAAATACATAGTTTAGTAAACTCATCTAGAGTCACTAAATTAAATTAACGAATAAAATAAAAATATACTAAATGCTTTGCCGGATTTTGTATAAAACATTGTAATAATTTTCAATCAAATGTATTATCTATAAACAAAAAAGAACTCATTGAAGAAAAGTGTAAAGAAACATCAACATTAAACCTAATAATAAAGATAAAATATCGAAATTAGTTTTTTTTAATATTAAAACTGATAATTACTAAAGAAAGTTAAACTTAATACAAATGATAAAACATAATAATAAGCTCAATTGTTTAGTAGTTCAATAGTTCAATTTCTGAGTATTAGTTCACCTCTGTTTCATTTAAGAAATTTTAAAAATTTTTAAAAATTAAGAGTTTAACATGTTTTTTAAAAAACGTGTTAATTTTTTATAGTATTTCAATTCCTATGTGAATTGTCTTAAAAATGTAATATAATAGTTTCGTAATTTTAATACCAGGAGAATAACCTTAATTAAATTTTAAAGCGTAAATATAAAATTTATGTTTAATAAGGACAAATCAACTCTTGCTTACAACTCTCAGAAACCCACTAAGTTCGATTGCGATCATTTTGTTTCTTTAAACAGACTGTTACATCAAAGTAGAAAGCTTTTAAATTAATATCTCTTAAAATTTCAAATTGCCTAATTGCAGATTTGCTCCGACTGATTTAGTTGTCAATAAAATTGGGATAAAATTTACACAAATGGAACACTTCTTAATGCTCTTAAATTTCCTAAAGCTCTTAAAATATTTGGTGATTTCAAATTTCAACTGAATAATTACTCTTACCAAAGAAGCTTATTTTATTAAAAGCAGATTATATGAGATTGTACTTCAAGCAGTCTTAAATTATTTAATCTCTTAAAAGCTCTTTCTGAATTTACTTATAAAATGTGAAATTCAAAGATTTTTAATATTTTCAAAACCTTTACTTATTTTGGAACAACTTGAATTATCATTTTTTAACTGAATTATTAGGTAACTATTGAATTAAATTTCAATTTCCCAAACAAAAATTATCCAAAAACATTACTAATCACTTGGAACCTATAAATTATCAGCAAATATTTCTCTCAGTGGAATATCACTGACGAAGTATAGAATATCTCCTACCAAAAATACTCACACATATAAGAAATGTTACAGTTACATGCAACAAACCTGGTATTTAACTAAACTTCAGGAGTGGTTTGAATTGAGCAAACAAAGTATTAGAAGATTATTATCGAATCTCATTCAATATTTATGATGAAATTGAAGGATTGTCAGATATTGAACAGCTTTTAAATATCTGAGGACAATGATGGTTTTAGCGAATGGATTTAAATTCAAAATAAAAATCCCGTTTCTTTTTTTTCTTTTTTTTTGTATACCACAAGTGAAACCTAAGTCCGTTTATTCCATTCTCAATATCGATTTATAAAATGTTACATCACAATCATTTCTTTTCTTTTTAAACCTTTAACCAATGTGCTTACTTTTTTTTGAAGTGCAATTAAGGAGAAGAAAGTATCTTATTTATTTATTTCATTTTTCAGAAATTTTGCTTAATCATTTTCTTTAAATACTGCAACTTGATCAATTACATTAAAAAGTATAAATTAATAAGTTAATGGGCTAAATTTTCTAACTCTTGCAAATGGTGGCATTAACAACTAAGAATGGGTTTTTCAGAAGCTTCTAGAATTTTTTTTAGCAATTTATTTTATAAAACTTATATATAATGCTTTTTAAATATAACATTTCATGTAAAATTACCTAACACTTATTATAATAAAATGTACACAAACGCATGTAAATACATGCATGGGTGCTTGATCCGACTTTTAGTTTTATTAAACTGGATCACAAATGTTTATAATCACTTTTTTCAGTCATCTTGAACGACTCCATAAGTATACTCTTTTTAAAAATTTGAGCTCAAGTTAAGATTAAAGTAATATGTTTTCAATGAACAATGGGCTATAGGAGGTATATGTGTGATGATATATGTGTGATATATATGTTTGATGATATGTATATATATGTACTCATGAATGTTGCATACGTCTAATGATTTCATGCGTAGAATAATTGTATGTGTAGAATAATTGTATGTGCAGTTCCATTGACATATAAATTAAAAATAGTTTTGACATCATATAGACACTAAACACAGCTTTGTCTTGAGCCTCAAGCATGTTATTACAATACATTTTCTTTATTTTCGACTAATATATATTTTATTTCAAGCTCCATTACTATCGGTCTTTTCAAGAAGCATACAGACAATGTAATGTAATGTAATATAATATTTTGTATTGGTACCNTCATGATAGTTGACTGTAAGTTTAAACACAATAATGATGATTTTATTTTTTAAAAGTAAAGCAAAAATAATTATACATTAAATAGAAAAGAATTAGTTAAAAATAATTTTCCATTGTGATTTTTCCAAAAAAAGCAATTTTTATTTCGAAAAAAATTTGACAAAACAAGGTTTTCGAGATATCAAAGTTCGACAAATCGAGAGTATACCGCATGTGTACACATTAACATACATATAATATAATATAATATAATACAATAATTCGTAGAAGCCACAATAGTTGAATGGTCATCTTCGTTTATTTGATTTATATTTTCCTGCGTTTTCCTTAGTATAGTATCAATCTAACAGATGATTAATGAAATTTTATAAAGAAAGCACCTTTATTTGCAATTAAAATGATTTATTAAAGAATTAAAAGAGTTCAGAATTTCTCAGCAATGATTGTTCGGTACGTTACCCTACAAGTTCAAAAAAAAAAATTAAATTCATGCAATCTCAAATATCTTCTCTCGTTACCCCATGTTAGTAATATTTCTTGCATCTTTCTACCAACCGGAACTAAACTAAGTCTTTCATTCACTTGGGATGCTGCTGCTAATGATTACAACAAAAACAACAACAACAATGAGTATAATAGTTATATTAATAATAATTACAATATTATTGGTAATAATAATAATAATAATAATATTCATTAGCAAAACATATTAATGTTTATCATTTATTTATTTTTCTTTTAAGAACTTCATTTTTAAACCATGAAAGCTTGCTTTAATTGCAAGCAATATTATTCAATTTCTCTTTCAATTGTATTTATACTTACATTTTAAACTGACAGAAAGCTGCCATTTTTTATATCATTAATTTTTCCCAAACCAGCCTCAAATACAGAAGAAAAAATGCGCAAGCATCAGTAGCTAGCACCAGTCATCATTTTCGAATTTTTAATATTAAATTATTTATTGACAAATAAATTTATAGGTATTTAAAATTTAAATTACTTACACCTGTTATGAGTCCGTTGTTCACGGAAAAAACATTCTGACAAAAGTACTGCGCTATATGGTAATGACATCGTCTGGTGGAAAAGAAACGTAATTCTGGCAATAAAAACCTCAATATGCAGTGTTTAAGCCAGTCTTTTAATAATTTTCCTTTCATATGGTAACGATTCATTGGAAATTCTGGTTTTCAAAATTACAGCTCTTATTACCACGCAATAAATAATGAATAAAACACTGAAAATTAAATTTAGCGAAGTAAATAGTAAGTATAATTCGATAAATATCAATGATTTCTATAAAAATCATGGAATTAATACGTAGCATTATAAAATAAGCAACCTTTTTATTAATTGCTTGTTTAAATTATTCAGTTTAATATGTTATTACCTTGCACCAATCGATTTTTCTTAATGATGTCTTTTTATCTTTAATTTGTCTCTACTTCAATTTTGAGTTAACTGTTTTTTTTTTAATATTTATTTTTTTAGTGAAAATGCTTTTAAATATTCGTATTGTTTTCTCTTTTTTACTTCTATTTTTTATATATGTTTATTTTTCATGTATTTACAAAGATGAAACTTCAAAAGAAATTTTTTTCTCTCCCCCGCCATTGAGGGTATTCCATACAGCATGCATCACTTTATCGAAGAAGTTTAGTCCGAAACAGGTTAGGAATCGAAAACTACATGTCTCGAATAATGCCCTCCATAAATGCATGCAAAATATATAGGGTGCATACTGATAAGAAGGAAATTTGTCTTTTTACGTTTGCACATTATTCTCTGCTCTTTCAGTTTAAAGTTTATTTAAAGAATGAGAGGAAAATATTCTTATAGCAACTGTACATACTATACACTCTAAATTTGCTAATTTAATTGAAAGAAAAAAACGACACATAAACTGTTTACTCACATCATAGAAAGTCTAGTAAGGATGATAAAATTGGTTTATGATAGTTTCAGCCGGTATACACGATGTAATTAAATTGCTTTCAGCAGAACATATTTAAAAGCTCTAAGCTTATATTAGATCGAATAACTGTAATTGTTTTACGCATCACTGACAATGCAATTTTCTTTTATAAAATAGTTTTTTTTTCAACATTTTTATTGCGAGTGTCAGATCTGTTAACTTTAGATAATCCAAAAAAATAGTTATGTTCGAACATAAATGTAATATTTTCGCAAGTAATTAACATATTCATCTTCATATTATTTTTTTTAATCAATTACTTAATTTTTTCATTTTCTTATATCTCACATTTCTAGCTTTTGTTAAGAAATAATTTGATTACTTATAAATCTTTCTGACTTATAAAATTAATCTAATTTTTGAAAAAAACGGTACTATTTATTTTTTGAGTTACGAAATCAAACACAAAAACGAAAAAAAATAAAAATTCCCTTTTTGCGATAGATTTTTATCTTTGATTCTTAAGAAAGGGTCGTAATGTGACCAAAATACGAAGAAGAAAAATACTTTGAAAGGGACGTCGAATATCCAAAAAAGGATTCCATGTAAAAAAAAAATTTCAAAATAACTTCTTATTCTACTATCTAGTATTTTTTTAATAATACACTATCTGTGTAGTAATGTAATCTAACCTTTTTCTGCACGGAGTGAAATAAAAGTAAATAATCAATAAATAGGTACTTAAAACTTTCAATGTATTCATTTTAAAATCCAATTATTTTACATTTTACACCACTTTAAGCATGACATCTCATGTTGTTTTATAAATAATTGTCTGCAATTTTACATGATTGTTAATGATTACAGCACACGTTGTTTTAAACTACAGACTAAGAGAAAAAAGAATATTGCGCATAAGGTGCAAGTAAACGGAACTCACTAGATAAGTTCAACATGAAGATAAAACAAAGGAAAATTACAGACATACAAAAGGAAAAGGGGGGAAGAAAAATAATAATAAAAGAAAATAACAAACAACTGGGGGGGAGGCTAAAAATTTTTTCAAAAATCCGGAAAATAAAAGATATTATCCCTTTATCAGCCCACACGGTTATATCCACAAAAAAGAGTGCTTTCTGATATTGTATCAATACAGCCAAAGCAAAATATAATAATACAATAGTGTGAGGAGCACTCAAAAAATTTTTTTCAAAAATTACAACAAATAAAATAAAACAGAACACATTGCTGAAGCGCGTTTGATTTGCTAATTACCAAGGATGGGCTTGAAATAGATGTGTGCAAGGTAATATTATACTGGATAATTTAAAGAAGTTGACCATAAATAACTTTGGAAAATAAATATTTATTTAAGAAAAAAATATAAAATAGAAACGAGAAACATGAAGTGCCTGTTTTGCCCATAATTTTACCCACGGATTTGCCCGAAATGGATTTGCACATGGAAAAATTATCTAAATTAATAAAGAAATTTTTAGTGAATAATTTTACCCACGGATTTGCCCGAAATGGATTTGCACTTAGAAAATTATATAAATTAAAAAAGAAAAAAAATTTTAGTAGATAATTTTAGCCACGGATTTGCCCGAAATGGATTTGCACATGGAAAAATT
>NC_092210.1:71820863-71826093 GCF_043381705.1 Parasteatoda tepidariorum | reverse complement strand
TATATATATTTCAAAATGAGGCTAGAACAAAGGAGAATTACAGACATATGAAAAAAAAGGGGGGGAGAAAAATAATAACAAAGGAAAATTTTCAAAATTCTCTAAAAATTTTCTCTGTTAATTTGTAATAATTTAATACTTTGCTAATTTCTTTGTTAATTAGAGAAAAAATCATAGAGAAAAGATATAAACAGAGAGAGAAACGAAAACAAAATAAAAAGGAAAATAAAGCATATGTATTTTTCTTCTCTTGAAAGACAAGGAAAAGTCACAAGAATTAATTAAATACGTATTCATACCAAAAAGAATTAAAAAAAATTTAAATGTGTTGAAAGCTTTCCACGCTATTGCTTACCTTTTTCTCAATTTTTAAAATCTAAAAGCGTAGATAACCTTATTTCTTTGGTGTAGGGAAATGACAACAATCGTTATTGCAATTTTTTTTAAAAGAAAAATGTGTCTGGGTTTCTTACAAATAATTTTTAATAGTTTCACATAACTTTGACACAGGTTTTGTCTATAAATACATCCTATTGAGTTTTAAATGGTTAGTGTGCAAAGCATTTTCCCATAAATTACTCTCAATTTTATTGCTATATATTTCAGTTTCGGACAATTTGTTTAAAGGCTTGTAAAATAATAGAAAGGCTTGTAAAATAATAGTTTGGTTGAACAATTAGATTATTAGTAATCTAATTGTTCAACCAAACAAACTAAGCACTCAGTAGCTTGACATTTGAAAAAAAAAAGCAATTACGTTTCTTAAGGATTTTTTTTAATATTTATTTTTGTCAGATATTTGAGTTTTGTATAGTTTTTTAAATGTTAGATAAACAAAATTCTTTTATGAATTAAAAAAAATTTTATTTACAAAATGCAATTAACGCTTATTCAGATAACGTTGAAAATTAGATTTTATTTTTATTCGATTGAGACAAATTGTTGGGTACTTTTTTTCCAAATTGTGTTTTGATTAATGCTGAAATTCTTAAGGCCAGATTTTTTACAAAATGCAATTAACTCTTATTCAGATAACGTTGAAAATAAGGTTTTTATTTTTATTGGATTGAGACAAATTGTTGGGTACTTTTTCCCCAAATTGTGTTTTGATTAATACTGAAATTTTTAAGACTAGATTTTTAATCATTTTTTTCATGCATTTTTTTCTGGACAAATTTATTAAATAAAACTGTGTAACATTTCAAATGAATACATTTTTGATTATTTTACTTTCAATTGAATTGTGCAAGCATTTTAAAACTTATTATATAGTTTCAAACAAGAAAGAAAAAGCAGCTATTAACTTTATCAAGCACTAATACCACAAAAAAACGAAAGTAAATCGAAACCAAAAAACCAAAAGTAAACCAAAAAACTAAAAGTAAGACAAATTAATGTGTCCACATTTCTTAAAGACATAAAACTTAATGGTTTTATTATTGAAACATAACATAAAAAATATCTTTTAAGATCATTAGCTTTATTACAATAAAATTCATAATTTTTTCAAACACTAATAACGAAAAAAATTAAGATTTCCTGAAAACAAGTGAAAGTATTTTTACAAACAAAACACTAAATAGTTTTATAATACGTAATATAACATTGTAACTTTCATCACAGTTAAGAAAAATTATTATGTGTTGTTCTTCTTTCATTAAACTTAGAACTTTAGTAAAGTTCAGTTACATCTCTGGTTAATTTAAGTTAGAGCTCGAATTAAGTTGTTGGTCGGCATTTCAGTTAATAATATTTTATTCTTTCAGTTTATCCTTCATTGTACCATTTCATAATTTCAAATTAAGTCAAATATGCACCCATTTTCCAAATTTTATCTTCTAAACTTATGTTATTCTAAGAAACATGAGGTTAAAAATCTCGTGGGGGTAGCCTAAGAAAGTCAGAGTGCAAAACTGGTTCTTTCAGCGAAATTCAACAAGCACTTGTAATTGAATTGGACTTCTGAAGAAAAAAAAAAGAGGTAGAAACTTAGTTTCCATGGCAACAAGGGGGAGAACAGAACCTACTTGTGCCGATCTGCGCAATTGGAATTTTCGCCAATACATACGCTTCATTTGTGTCAAATATCTTTCCAAAACGGGATGGTTTTGAAACTAGTCTCCAGGAATTATTGATTGGTGTCTTTTAAACGATCTAAAATTTTAAGATTGATAAAAAAAAAAAAAAGTTCTATGGAGGAGACCGTTGTGGAGGATGAAACTGAGCCAATTTTACACGAAAAAGAAGATGATAATGCCACATTTCTTACTTCCGAAGAAGAAGTCACGCATGGGAGGATAATGGATGAGAGAATGAAACAAGTTTTACCCAAAGAAGAGGATGATAATCGGAATAACGTCGCAGTTGATGCTTCTGAAGATGAGGTAAAAGAAATGTTATTTTATTTAATCTTTGTTTTACCTACCATTTTATTAAACCTCTGTTTTGTTTATAATTTTATTTAACCTTTGTTATTAAATCGCAAATGTTAATAATAATTTTTAAAAAAAATACAAATTTTAAGTTTTTTTAATTTTTTAAATTTAATTTTTTTAATTTTTTAAATTTTAAGCCGATTATTAAAATTATTCATTTTAATTGAACAATTGAAAATCTCTCACCATTTTGTTTTAAATTTCACACTTAAACTTTGCCTTCAATAAAAATGCATTAAATAATTTTCTATTACTAAGACATTATTTAGCCAAAGTGCAAAAGCTTTATTCCTCATTTTTTGGCCACCAGGCTATTTTCAGCAGAAAAGGTTTTTTTTTCTGTAAGCGGAATTGTTTTTGGAAGAAAATCAAAATTAAGTGATGGTGAAGTCTTATCTCCCTTTTTCTTACCTCAAACCATATGACCACGATAAAAACGTGCATCTGCGCATAATAATCTGCAAATATTTTACTACGAAAACTGAAACATTTTTAGTGAATTTAAAGGGTAACAACAAATAAAAATTTTCCAAAAATGGAAAAGAAATTTCTCGCATTTTAATAGTTTATTTTTTAAAATTTATGTACTAAAATATTGAATTTATTTTCATAAAAATGTGTAAGTTACAGCATAATATGTTGAGAGCGGCGCACGACACGCTGTGACATGCATAAGCAAGTGAACTCGTCCCTTCAGTTGATTTATATTTGCCCACTCCTATCAAGACATTTCAGCAAAATGCTATCATTTTAACTATTTTATTGAAATAATTTGCTTAAATGATGTAAAAAAAGAATTAATGGTACTTTCAAAATAAATAGTCGCAATTGCAACTTATTCAGCTGTAATAAATTTTAATGAAGGTTGCAAAGGGCTATTGATAGTTTTAGAACAATTTCAAATAAATGCAGCACATTATCTATTATGCAGAAAATAGCATCTTATAGAATTGGTAATGATGCATTATAGTTAGGTACAAAAATTCATATATTTATATGGATTAGGAATCATAATACTTTAATCACAATTTACTCGAAAACATATTTCTCTTTTTTAAAGTATCTCTAAAAATAAACTTTTAGGCAGATTTACATCAAATTTTGACGCTATGCTTACAATAAATATAACTTTCGTTGCACATAGGTATTTTTTAGTTGGTTCGCTTGGTTTTGAATAATCTACAAAAATGTAATTTATTTATGTAGTTTTTTTTTTTAGTTTTTTTTTAACACAGCCAGAATTGTCTGATTTAAACAAATGTGGCTTAAACTATGGCTAAGCCAAATGGTATTCTTTTTCTTTAAAAAAAGCAAGTCTGTTTTTTTTTAATTATATTTTTAAAAGTTTAGTTTTTTTTATTATTTGTATAAATACTTTTAGTTTTAATACTTTTAGCTTAGTTTTTAAAATATATTAATTTTTTTTATATAAATTTTATTTTTTTAAGTTTAATAGGAATTTACATTTCTTTATATAAACATAAATATTTAGTTCTATAACATTTAGATAGCTTAGCTTTCCTGCAAAAATATCGATAAAAATAAATTGATGCAATCAAAATGTTCTGAAATGATTTATATGAGATACAGTATCACCAAATCTATTTCTCGAATACTTTTAAAACTAGTTAAACTAATTAATGAAGAAGCAAAAATAAGAAGTTAAAGAAACTATCTTATCTTGTTAAAGACACATTATGCTTTATACAATATGAACATTGAAGGACTGATTGACTTAGCTTTATTTTAGTTATATTCTAGTCAACTTTTTATTTTATTTCATATTTTTATTTTTTAATTATTTTTTTCATATTTAATTTTATTTTTTAAAATGGATCATGATGCATCGTTTTCAACTTATCCTCCAAATAACTATTACTAACTCGACAAAATACTAGAATTTGTTCTAAACTTAACAAAAAGAAAACAAATAAAATCATTTATCATAGGTTCGTAAGCAAATCAATAGGTATAAGGTTTCTGAGATGCCAATCCACGCGAGATAATAAACAAGTACGTTATAAAAAATAGGACATGCTTAGAATTGACAAGTGTTACACGTCTGCATATAACACTCGAATAAACTGACTGTAAAAACCGTTTAAAATATGAACTTTGAAAATCGAAAAATTACAACAAATATTTTAAAGCAGCGTAAATGTTAAGAAGCGTAAATGTAATTTTAAAAAAATTCACTCACAAAAATCACTGCTTTATGAAATATTGGGAGAAAAAAGATTAGGTAAAATCTTTTAATTAAAAGATATTAGAAAAAATCTTCCTTTAAAACCGCATAAATTTCGATTCAGCAATAATAATTTTTTTAAAAAAAATGGAAAGTTGAAAAGCTGTTTTGCGAAAACCGTTATATGATAAAAGATAGGGGAAAATTTCCCTACACATAAACTTCCGTGCGTAACGCAAATTATTGCAGGGAAAGAGTTTTACAGAAAATACTGCACAAAACTAGAACCGGGTTGCTAACGCTTTGTCATAAAAATAATACTTATGCTTGCGCAATAGTAGTTGAAAGACAGCTCATGTAGTTTGTTTTCATTCGCGTAATTGATTAAACAAGTAATTTAGTATAAATTCAATTATTTTCTACGATATTGAAATTAACTGACGTTTTCTTAATTCATAATTGTAATTTCTATATAATTTAATTCTGTATCTTACCACAATTCTGTATCTTATTTACGGCAGAGATCTTGTCATACTCTGCATATAAGCCTTATGAAAATGATAATATATATATATATTGGACTTCTGAAGAAAAAAAAAAAGAGGTAGAA